>NW_013676759.1:4653-14472 GCF_000517525.1 Limulus polyphemus | reverse complement strand
TTTGTTTGGTTAGAAGTCACTTAGAAAACTCAGATGGAGAATTAAGGTACCTAATCAGTGTATTTTTGTTTGGTTAGAAGTCACTTAGAAAACTCAGATGGAGAATTAAGGTACCTAATCAGTGTATTTTTGTTTGGTTAGAAGTCACTTAGAAACTCAGATGGAGTAATTAAGGTACCTAATCAGTGTATTTTTGTTTGGTTAGAAGTCACTTAGAAAACTCAGATGGAGAATTAAGGTACCTAATCAGTGTATTTTTGTTTGAGGAGAGACCACTCATGGGAAAGTTGTTTCCTCATCAGTGTAATTCTGTTGCGGATTAACAGCTTGGAATGCATATATAGAGAAGTTAAGTATAAGTGCATGTGAAGAAACGCCACTCAGAAACCTGATGAAAATGTGACTGCCTCTGAGCTGGATCATATTGATGTTGGGAAAAAAATGTTTATAATTCAACATATTAACTAAAAAAGTTACGAAGTTGTGAGAATAAACTATAGTAACACCTGTTCATTAAATACGGTTTTAAACTCTCGTTTCAAGTTATTTAAACTTCCAATACAGTAGAGTAAATATGTGTAAAATATTGATTACAAATTTTTAATTACACGAAACCAGAATATTCAGCAACGGAAGTCTTGCTATTTTTCTTAATTTAACCTATTATAAAACGGGAAAGAAAAATCGGTCGTAATCCTTCAATCGAACGTATATTAACTACGGTGATCAAAAATAAAACAATGTTCCGCACGAGCTCTATTTCATGTACTTTACGAATAGAAAGTTGTATAAAACACGTTACATAAAACTGTAGAAAACTCCTTAATATAAGTAAATAAAATGTATTTTTAACTAATTTAATATAAAAACACTAAAATGTTCTTGGTCATGAAATCCAGAGATGGTTTTGAGTATTACAATCATGGTTGACCAATGTCTAAATAAAAAGTACTCTTATTATAGCATACTTCTAGCTATTGCTGGAAATTGCTCCTCAATTACAGCACACGTGAGGGATTTAGAAGTCTACAAGGGGCCTTGTCTGTTATTTCTGTTCTCAAACAAAGCCCTCACTAATCTAAGACTCGCTGGCATTGAGACATAGAGGCAATCTATTATAGTGTTCTCTGCTAGAAAATTAGAGGCATGATGCGACTTATCCAAACAGTCTTCATCCTATTAAACAGGAGCAGTCAGACTTGGCAGCAATTGTCAGAAAAACCGGAATGAATCCCCAGGAAGATAGTCTTTTCTCTCTGGAAGCACGATCAATAGATGGATACACTGTTTTCAATCAGCACGGAAGAAGCACCAGAGCATGATAGATGTATATGTTCAGAGAGTCGTGGCCTTTATTTCCCTCCAGTTAACGCTGACAGACGTCTGTTTCTTCTTCTCAATTTCTCTCCAAGCCTCACAGGCCCTGCACACACACACACACACAAATGCATACTCACCGCAAGAAGGTAAGGAAGAAAATTCCAAAGAAAAAGAAAGCCGGGTAGTGATGTAGAAAGAAATACCATCGGGGGCCGAGAGAACAGTACATGATTCTAATAACTTCTATTTTTTTCTTCATCATTTAGTAAAGAAAGGAATTTTATTGATTAAGATATAACGCGTTTTTTTGTTTTTTTTTACAGTTTAAAAGACACCTAGTGTAATTTTTCACGCGAAAGACATCCAATAAAACGCACTGAGATAATGCGGGTGATAAAAGTGCAAATAATGATTAGAACACTGCCAGATAAATTAACCAGTGCTTCTAATGCTAGTCAATATATATAATCCTTTTTGAAGTATTTTCTCTAGTTTACTGTGTTAAAATAGACAGCAATACTGTTTAGGAACATGCTATTGACTCTAATATTTACCAGTACAAATTTCTTCATGTCTGCATGATAACTCAGTATTTTCAGATAGAGAATGTATAATGTTACCAGTTGTGAGATACTGAATAACCATTACGGTTTACCATTTAAATAATGACTGTTATTTGGTTTTCAAAAGATATCAGTACCATTTAATGCCTCAATGAACGGTACTTGGCTCATTAGTATTAGTTGCAATAAAAGGTTCAATTGGCTAATAACATTCAGTTTACTAGTACGAGTAGCTCGATGAAAGATCTTTGGTTCATTAGTATTAGTTCTAATAAAAGGTTCAATTGGCTAATAACATTCAGTTTACTAGTACGAGTAGCTCGTTGAAAGATCTTTGGTTCATTAGTATTAGTTGCAATAAATTGTTTAATTGGCTAATAACATTCAGTTCACTGGTACGAGTAGCTCGATGAAAGATCTTTGGTTCATTAATATTAGTTGTAATAAATGGTTTAATTGGCTAATAACATTCAGTTCACTAGTACGAGTAGCTCGATGAAAGATCTTTGGTTCATTAATATTAGTTGCAATAAATGGTTTAATTGGCCATTAGAGTTTAATCTATTAGTATTATTAGTTCAATGAAAGATCTGTGGTTTATTACTAGTCTACTGTTCAAAGTTTCTGCTAAAATCCAGGGCTCGATTCCCCGCGGTGGACACAGCACACAGCCCAATGTGGCTTTGCTCTAAGACAAACAAACAAACTCTTTATCACAGTTTCATTGAACATTGGACATCATATTTGAATATTCATTTCCACATTCTAGAAATTCGCCCATTTAATTTCAATGGCAATAGACAAGCACTTCATCCATACCCAGTACGTAATGAAATATTTTGTTTTCTAACAAAATGTGAGAAAAAGATAAGTAATATTCGGAATCCAACAGCCAAATCAATTCATGACATCATCAAGAAAGTGTCTTTGTTGGAAGTCAGTTAGAATATTTTAATTACGTGGACGTACACTGTTCATTACAACAGATCGACATTAAAAGCCTTCACGGCCATGGAAAATTATAGTTTAATTAGGAATAATTTCACTCCCGTTTGACGACGCGGACCACACACGTCTAGAGTTACTACACTTAATCGATGCTTGTTAATCCTTGTGCCGCTTCCCGTAATTACCTTTATAATCTTGGTCGACAAACATCCCTTGTGGATTAATACAATAATCGTGGTAAATAGTGATAAATTATACTGATGAACACGTCAGCCAGAGTGAGTAAACGCTACATACGAGCCTCGGGGACCAGCTATTAGAGACCATTAAACGGTAAAAGTAATTAAATCTGTGTGAAAATGATTTTACGTGATTATAAATTTTTAACTAATTTTTGGCTTCGCTAAGCCTACAGTTAAAATGTGGACGTTATATTAGTGATAAACGTTTGGAGTCTTTCTTGAAACTCAGCAAATAGATTTAAATACTTTAAAAAATAATGATTTCTTTATATAAATAACATGAAACAAACTTGATTTTGGATAATAATTAATGCTAGAAATCTTCCTATTGTGATTAAATTGTATGACGTAAAACAAACAAGAAAAAGTTCTGCTTGTTTTTTATTCGCTAAAAATATTATCCTGGAGATATTCCATCAGAACTGGCGTGTTCTGCCGAAATGTAATTTTACATTTATACAAAATCTTTCCTTAGAAAGAAAAATGTTAATGACATTCCTAAAAGTTAAAGGTTTCCTCGTTAGTAACTGTTGTGGCGAAGAGCAAACAAATATCAAGCATTAAATCTGGCATATAAAATAAACGCATTCTGTGATTCATGACAAACGTTATTTTATGAGTGGCAGACCACTTGCGGTCAATAACCCTCTGCTTTCAGTATTTCTTTGTTCCAAAATTTCGCGAAAGCTACAGAACGGTTATGACCTTTCGTAATTTTGAACTTCTAGATTAGAGGAAAGGGCAGCTAGTCAACAACACCTACCTCCAACTCAATACTAATCTGATAGTGGGATTTGACCATCACTCTGATAGTGCACCCTCCGATAGTGGGATTTGACCATCACTCTGATAGTGCACCCTCCGATAGTGGGATTTGACCATCACTCTGATAATGCACCCTCCGATAGTGGGATTTGACGATCACTCTGATAGTGCACCCTCCGATAGTGGGATTTGACCGTCACTCTGATAATGCACCCTCCGATAGTGGGATTTGACGATCACTCTGATAGTGCACCCTCCGATAGTGAGATTTGACCGTCACTCTGATAGTGCACCCTCCATGGATACAAAGAGCTGAGCGCATTTTTGCGCCATGTGGTCGGGAACCCTAAATCTTCAGATTCCTAGTTCGAACACGCTAACCACCTAGCCACGCCCATGTCAAATTTTTGTGAATCAGAGCTGTTTTTTCTTTTAAATGAAGTGCTGTTGTTAAGCAATCAAGTTATACAGGCAATAAAATCTTCTCTCTTATAAAGGAATTACACAAAGACAGTCTTCTGGTTGAATGTGCAGTCCGTTTCATCACATAATTGTAAGATCTATTCTTACTCGGATAATATGTTTATTACAAGTCCCCCCCCCCCCCGTGGCACAGCGGTATGTCTGCGGACTTTACAACGCTAGAATCCGAGTTTCGATACCCGTGGTGGGTAGAGCACAGATAGCCCATTGTGTAGCTTTGTGCTTAACTTCAAACAATCAAACAAACAATTATTACACAAACCTGACAATTAAAGGTCATTGATAATCTAATATTTTGCTGAGCGCCCTCTGGACGTTTTGCTTTTTTTTTTCATTGCAACTACGCAAAAAATGAAACATAAAAAGAGGAATTAAAAACCCTATTTAGATATCTTCATATTCATTAATCGGCTAATATGCTTGAATGTATAGGATGTTAACTAAGTAAAGACTGTACGAAAATGCAAATGAAGGATCTCATTGAACATAAAGTGGGCACGTTTGGATTAATAAGCATTTAATATCGCACACTGTGTATGATTAACACAAGATCCTATAATTATTCTAGTTCAGCTCCTCTCGTTTTAATCCCCCTCTTCTTTCCTGATCGATTCAGTCAAGGTCTTACCCATCGTAAGGTTTTTGTAGCTGAATGAGCCATTAGTTGCTTCATGGTTGACTCTGGCGCCAGGCGAGCAATTTGCTTTCTGAGAGACGGAACTACTGGGGACTAATTACAAAAGTACTTCATTAAGCACACATAAACTTTACCTTTGAAGGGCGCGTTAAAAAGCTTTAATGAATCTGATTCCCAAAAGTACTTTTGATGTCCACCGCGAGAAAAAAGAAACTGAAACCAACAGATTTTAATTTATTGTCGATTTCCCGGCGCGCGATGAAATACTGTAACAGCTTGAAGCATTTCCTTCTTGATTAAATAAGTACGGAAGGAAAAGTAGTTACATAGAACGTAGGTAAAGCACATGAAGTCCTCATGTGCATGGTCATCTGTGATGTATTAAAATACGTTTATACTTATTAAAAAGTACCATATCAATGAAACTGTTTTCATCACAGGAAACAATATCCAGAGGGCTAAAGTGTGATAACAAAAAATTAATATTGAAAATAAATTAAGGCCAACAGCAGTTTAATTTCAAGATTGTACAACTCATCTTCGACATTTAGAAAACGTTTTAAGATGTTAAGTTTATTTTAATGTATTTATGCTAATTTCAACATCCTACAAAATATTTCTGGCGCGATTTTAATACGAGAACTTTACAAAAATTAGGATAAAACCTTTGGCAAAAAAATTGTTTGGAACGATGTTTAAAGATGTGGAAACCTATACAGTAAATGAGGAGTATTTATTGATGAGCACACGATATAATCATCATATAAAAATTTTCTAAAAAAAGAGACTTGAGGTTTCAAGCAGGATTTCGTATTATCAATATGTTTATTTTCTTTTAAACTGTATTTTAATCGCATTTTAATAAGTAAACACGAAATTTGAAATACAATCCCTCGGTGGGTCAGCGGTAAGTGTAAGGAATGACAACGCTAAAATCTGGGGTTCGATTTCCCGCTATGGACAGAACGCAAACAGCCTATTAGGAAGCTCTGAGCTAAAGACAACAAAGTTCATTTATAACTTGTTGACTGCGTTATCAACAACAAAAAACACGAGATTTAGCATTCATTGGACTAACACAGCCTTTAAGAAATGTTTCACAAAATAATTAATATATCATATGAGAGAAATCAGGCATTTTTGTGATATTTTAGCGGGAAAAAAAAATCTGTAAAGCTTTTAGTCTTCTGGAAGCAATAGGGTTAATATTAGATGTATGGTATTATTATTATGTCGTATGAAAACTGGCGAAAATGATGCTCAGGTGAACATACTATGATTAAGAAACCAAAACTGATGTAGGTCTGGCATAACCTGGTGATTACGCCGATCAACTCGCAATCTATGGGTTGTGAGTTCAACTCCCGTCACCAACCAAATATGCTCGCCATTTCGTTGGTAAAAAGAGTAGCCTAAGGATTGGCGGCGGCCGGTGTTAACTAGCTGTTTTCCCCCTAATTTAGTACGTCTAAATTAGTGACAGCTAGCGCTGGTAGCCCTCGAGTAACTTTGCGCGAAATTCAAACAAAAAACTGATAACCTCACAGGATAATAAAAATATTCACCTGTCAACGTTAATAGCAAAGTTAAATTGTCGCTGTCGCGATAATAGTGGAGCAAAATCGACAACATTGTAGCTATACAAATATATTTCACGAAGAAAGAAAATATTACACTGTAATAATATTAACTTTAGATATCCTTAACAAGGATCTTTACTGTTCTTTTTTTTATGCATGAAGAAAGCATGTTTTGGATGGATTTCAAATGAAATTTCCTTTATCTAAATCTGAATCTTTTTTTTTTCAACTTTTTTAGACGGATGTAATTAAACAAATCCACATCAAAAATGCACGCAGTTGTATAATTTCAACCTTTCATTACAGGCAGCAGGCATCGTTTTCTTTTACAAATTATAGGAAAGTTACGTTTAGTAAATATACCTTTACGTGTTCTAATCAAACTCTAAATGTAAAACCCTTGTTTCCAATTCACGTAGCATCATGTTCACTATAAAACTAAACCTGTTTTGCTGACACAGTGCACGAAAACGATTGAAAAGCCGATAATTCTCGTAGTTTAGGGGCGTTGTACAAATCTAACAGTTAGTCGGAGCTTATATGTTCACTATAGATTAGACGTTTGATTAATGTTTGCTACTATTAAATTGAGCATGAATATGCAGCCTTCATAGCTCGGTAAGACTACTGCTGTTATTACAAAGATATTGTAGAAATTGTAAGGCAAGTTTATACATGAAGATCTAATTGTACAGCCCATTCATCTTGTCCCATCAGACAGCTGTGAGTGGTTTCAGTGAAACGCAACGGGAAACTCTGTTGATAGTGAATAATGCTGTGCTATAGCATTCCTAAACATTGTTGTGGGAAAATTGATGAATATACGGATAACGTATACTTAGGTTTATAAACGTGAATTGTTTAAATTATCTTGACAAATTACTCAGAGTTGTAAATCTTATCCAAATATTACGATCTCTCGCACGACTGATTCCAATTACAAACTTAAACAAAACAAAACAAAAAAAAAACGGGTGGCAAGGAATCACGTTAAAACTGAATTTACAGAACGAAACTTGTGAAACATAAGCCTACTTTTTTAAAAACAAATAATGTAATATATTATTTAACTAGCTGGAGTACCCGTCCCTTGGACGGAAGCTATGTTTGTTTGTTTTTGAATTTCGCGCAAAGCTACACGAGGGCAATGTGCGCTAGCCGTCCCTAATTTAGCAATGATAGACTAGAGGGAAAGCAGCTAGTCATCGGCACCCACCGGCAACTCTTGGACTACTCTTTTTACCAACGAATAATGGGATTAAACGTCACATTATAACGCCCCCACGGCTGAAAGGGCGAGCATGTTTGGTGTGACGGGGATTCGAACCCGCGACCCTCAGATTGCGAGTCGAGCGCCCTAGCCACCTGGCCATGCCGGGCCTGAAGTTATGTAAATTCATGATTAGTGAAAGGTTATCTAAAGGCGTGAAAAGTTGCTTCCCTTATATGTAATTGTAAAAAACTACCATAAAAACTGCAAAACACAAAATGTGAAACCGCAAGTTTGCATGTATCTCCGCTTGGACCCAACCATCCTTCATGTCAAATTTGGTGAAGATTTTTCAACAGGGGGCGAAGTACTGGTAAAAAACATAAAAACACCCTTAAAAATATCAAAACTGAAAATTTGTACGTATCTCCCCATGGGCCCAGTAAACCATGATGCCAATTTGGTGAAGACCCATCAAAAGGGGGCGAGGTAGTGGTAAAAAACGCCCACAAAAACCACAAAACTGAATGTTTTTATGTATCTCCCCACAGACCCAATGAACCTCCATACCAATTTTGGTGATGATCCATCCACACTCTGCGAAGTAGTTACATGGACATACAACAGACAGTACTATTATGTTTATATAGATATCCGTATTAGGCCTAAGAGTATAAGAATAAAAACCATAAACGTCTCATTAAAACATTTTTAAAATAAGGTAAATAAAGATATAATTCAAGTCAATTTCTTTTATAAATACTTCAAGAGACCGATTTCGAGTAGTTCTTGAATTATACTTACATTTACTATATTTAAAAACTGTTTTAATGACATATTTATGATTTTAGTTTTTTTACTACCATGAAATGAACAACAATGTATTGTATACGTAAGGTTAAGTCAGTTCCATGTAGGCTTAGCGTTTTCAAACGTGTTTCAACTTACTGTTTCAGTGGACAAAGTCTTCGTAACAGCCAATTTGAAAGAAGATGTCAGATTATGTAATGATATCCGCACTATTGAGTGAATATTTAATATTGTTCTTAGTAAAGATCCGTCAAATGTTTCTAGTTGGATAATTCTTTCTTCATACAAGCTGGCGAGGGTTTGAAGACTTTAACTAACAAGTAAGTCAGTGAAAAATATTCTTATTGAAGAACTCTTGAATTGTTCAGTTGTATAATCTCATCTGGCACTAATTATTAATAAATCGTTGACGAAATTTCCATTACGAAGGACCTATGGGATAAGTCAAGTTACGTAACTTTATCTAACCCGTCAGCTCCTTTGGAATACGTGCAGTAACTTATCTTGCACGAACCATTAACGCTTCATACACTCCTAGTGAAGAAACTACAGCAACTTCTTTTCGCTCTAGATGTTACAAACGTGTTTGAAAAGTTTACTCAGTAACGTCCCGAAATATTTTAACTAAGCTACATATAACATAATGCTGATAAAAATCAGCGTGAAATAACGAAACAACTGTGTCTCAATTCAGTGCTGTTCGTTTGAAACAACATGATGTATTGATACTGTTGAACCTTAAGCTGATAAACCTTGTTAGTCTGTGTAAGATGAGGTGAATAAAACTTGGATTAGGAGCGTTCCTACCATTACTGTATTAGTAAACTTCACAACTCGAGAGATTATATCGACACACAGATTACTGACGATCTTTTCGAGCGAATAAACTAGAATTATCGTTAATTGCACTGTCTTTCTTGTACTGATAAACTTCCAATTGTGGTTGTATATAAATATATATGTATATTCGCAATTCGTTTTAAAGTCAACTGAATCAGATAATGAAAATAAAGAGCTACGAACTCAAGATTAAATGTAGGCACTTTAGTCTTCTCAGGTGAATAAACTATGTAGGCGGTTTAGAGTCTTCTCAGGTGAATAAACTGTGTAGGCGGTTTAGTCTTCTCAGGTGAATAAACTATTTAAGCAATTTAGAGTCTTCTCAGGTGAATAAACTGTTTAGGCTGTTTAGAGTCTTCTCAGGTGAATAAACTATTTAAGCAATTTAGAGTCTTCTCAGGTGAATAAACTATTTAAGCAA
>NW_013676759.1:0-4386 GCF_000517525.1 Limulus polyphemus | reverse complement strand
CAGGTGAATAAGCTGTTTAGGCGGTTTATAGTCTTCTCAGGTGAATAAGCTGTTTAGGCGGTTTATAGTCTTCTCATGTGAATAAACTGTTTAGCCAGTTTATAGTCTTCTCAGGTGAATAAGCTGTTTAGGCGGTTTATAGTCTTCTCAGGTGAATAAGCTGTTTAGGCGGTTTATAGTCTTCTCATGTGAATAAACTGTTTAGCCAGTTTATAGTCTTCTCAGGTGAATAAAGCTGTTTAGGCGGTTTATAGTCTTCTCAGGTGAATAAGCTGTTTAGCCAGTTTATAGTCTTCTCATGTGAATAAACTGTTTAGCCAGTTTATAGTCTTCTCATGTGAATAAACTATTTAGCCAGTTTATAGTCTTCTCATGTGAATAAACTGTTTAGGTGAATAAGCTGTTTACGCAGTTTAGAGTTTTCTCAGGCAAATAAACAATGTAGGCGGTTTAGAGTCTTCTCAGGTGAATAAACTGTTTAGGCTGTTTAGAGTCTTCTCAGGTGAATAAACTATTTAAGCAATTTAGAGTCTTCTCAGGTGAATAAACTATTTAAGCAGTTTAGAGTCTTCTCAGGTGAATAAACTATTTAAGCAATTTAGAGTCTTCTCAGGTGAATAAACTATTTAAGCAATTTAGTCTTCTCAGGTGAATAAACTGTTTAGGCAGTTTAGAGTTTTCTCAGGCAAATAAACAATGTAGGCGGTTTAGAGTCTTCTCAGGTGAATAAACTGTTTAGGCGGTTTAGAGTCTTCTCAGGTGAATAAACTGTTTAGCCAGTTTAGAGACTTCTCAGGTGAATAAATTGTTTAGGTGGTTTAGAGTCTTCTCAGGTGAATAAGCTGTTTAGCCAGTTTATAGTCTTCTCAGGTGAATAAGCTGTTTAGGCAGTTTAGAGTTTTCTCAGGTGAATAAACTGTTTAGCCAGTTTATAGTCTTCTCAGGTAAATAAACTGTTTAGCCAGTTTATAGTCTTGTCAGGTAAATAAGCTGTTTAGCCAGTTTATAGTCTTCTCAGGTAAATAAGCTGTTTAGCCAGTTTATAGTCTTCTCAGGTGAATAAGCTGTTTAGGCGGTTTATAGTCTTCTCATGTGAATAAGCTGTTTAGCCAGTTTATAGTCTTCTCAGTGAATAAACTGTTTAGGTGGTTTATAGTCTTCTCATGTGAATAAGCTGTTTAGGATTCACCTGAGAAGACTATAAACCGCCTAAACAGTTTATTTACCTGAGAAGACTATAAACCGAAACTGTGTAATTCTAGTGATTTTTTTATTTTACCCTGCATGGCGAAATATATATATGGTTAGAGTAGTTAATGTCTTTCAATGCCAGATTCTGATTGTTATACGTTTTGTTCTGAATGGACGATTGGGAAAAAAAAACAGTTAAAAGGCATATTTTTACTATCGCCTCCAAGTGATGTTTTTCAATAGTTTGTTTTCTGGAATTGTTACAAATTTACTAGAAAGCTAACTATATCTAATACTCGTGTAGCAAGAACAAACATTTTGAACTTAGTGTTATGAACTTACAGCTAGAGGATACAGAATTAAATGAATTATTAAATTTAAAAAAGCAACAACAAAATAAGAGGATCAGAAAACATAAGTTTAAGCAGTGACAGAAATTTATAAGTAGTTAATATATATGCAGGGATAAGTAGGTAATATATATGCAAGAAATATTTTAAGAAATATGAAGCAAATTCTTAGCGCCTTATGAAAAATCACCTGATTCCATGACGTTTTATAGTCTACAGAACTCGGAACTCCTTCAATTTAAATTATGAATTACATGAAACAACGTAAGGTTATATTACAGACAAAGACACACGAATATACATATTTCTGATTACAGAAAGCGCCCAGAGTGTTATTGGGTAATTGAATTTCCTCTAAAATTAATAAACTTATGGAGTATTAGTTAAAATGAAAAATAACTGATGTAGCTATGGAAATAATTCACCGGTTCCTGGTTGTTGCATATACGCAGAAAACAATTAATGCATTATCTAATGAAATCAGCACGCAGACTAATTAAAAACTTCAAACAAGAAATTAATTTATTTCTCCTACAATTAATAAGGCAACAATTATCTCGAGGATAATGTTTATGAGGTTGTGACAAAATGTAAACATGTTTAATCAAACGTTTTGAAATCTACAAATTCCATCATCAGCGATCTGCTTATACATCCATTTTCATGCTCCTTAACTTTGAGGTGTTTTGTCATTCTCTAATTTTCCAATAATATTTACTAGCCTTTTATTTTATGTATGAAATATAACACACACACATGTTAAGCTCAGGCTAAAGGTGAGAAAGCCATCTTATACTGCAAGTTACACGGTCTGTCGAACCTAGGTAGATGTCAACCCATCTAGGTAGATTACAATAAATGCTGCACTGCCCCCCAGTGGCACAGCAGCATGTCTGCGAACTTACAACGCTAGAAACCGTGTTTCGATACCCGTGGTGGGCAGAGCACAGATAGCCCTTGTGTAGCTTTGTGCATAATTAAAAACAAAACGAAACAAACAAAAATGCTGCACTAGAGGTTGGGAAGGGTAAAATGGTGATTTTTACATCCACCTTTATACTCTAAAAACAACAAAAAGAGAAAGGAGGTAATATTCCCACTATCTACCTAGCTGGGTCGATATGAGTTGAAGTTGCTTAATTAAACTCGCAACTAAGGATGCGATTTGGAAACATTATATGACCTAAATACGTTTCATATTATAAGATGTTAAGCTTGTAAGTGAAATACAATATTATTATTATTACGTTTTACCATATTTTGCGTGTATGTTTATTCATATTTATGCAGCGTTTCCGCTAAGACTCAGAAATGTGATCTGATGAGTTCGGTTGGGTCAATATTTCATTGGCTCAGTCTGCAACTAGAGTAGAGATTCTTTCTCAATATCTTAAATCCATACTTACTGGATCTGTAGGAACTGTTTTGAGGATAGGGGGAGAGTAACGGTAGTATTGGATAAACAGAACATAGAAGAGACGACATCAAGTATGATAATATGAACAATGAAATGTCTAATAGCCAGCACAGAGTAAAGAAAAGAAATGAAAATTTCTGGCAATTAGAAAAGGTTAGAAGGAAAGTCATACTTTTTACCACGTATGACTTTCCTTCTAAAGTCTGGCCTTTTTACCATTCATATGGACTGAACGTCGAGATGCATAAACAGGTAAGAATTAAAGTACATTTCAAGTAAATTGTCGAAATTATTTGCATCGAAAAAAATGTATTTGTTTCTAGTTCTATTCTTGTTATTTTATTGTCCTCCCCCATGCACGTCCATTCTATTAATGTGTTTATTCCTGCTCTTTGTCTATGTTATTGGAATGACCATTTGTTAATGCTGCACTGTTCCTCAGACAGAATAATTTTCCATTGGTTCATGTCACACCAGATATAGTAATTTTCTGCTCATCAGAAGTAGCATTATTCTTCACCTTTCAGATTATAACTTATAAAATCTGTCCTTTTTACCATGTATGACTTTCCTTCTAAAGTATGCCCTTTTTACCATGTATGACTTTCCTTCTAAAGTCTGCCCTTTTTACCATCTATGACTTTCCTTCTAAAGTCTGCCCTTTTTACCACGTATGACTTTCCTTCTAAAGTCTGCCCTTTTACCATCTATGACTTTCCTTCTAAAGTCTGCCCCATTTCGTAATACTGTAATCTGTTTTTGTGTTTTTTCAAACATCAATCCATGTGTCATTTCCTTTTTATTACAGTATTACGAAATGACACATGGATTGATGTTTGCTGTTTTTATTGCAGTATTACGAAATGACACATGGATTGATGTTTGCTGTTTTTGTGTTTTTTATTACAAAAATACGAAATGACATATGGATTGATGTTTGCTGTTTTTGTGCTTTTTATTACAGTATTACGAAATGACATATGGACTGATGTTTGCTGTTTTTGTGTTTTTATTACAGTATTACCACAAAAACAGCAAACATCAATCCATATGTCATTTCGTAATACTGTAATAAAAACACAAAAACAGCAAACATCAATCCATGTGTCATTTCGTAATACTGTAATAAAAAACACAAAAACAGCAAACATCAATCCATGTGTCATTTCGTAATACTGTAATAAAAAACACAAAAACAGCACACATCAGTCCATATGTCATTTCGTAATACTGTAATAAAAAACACAAAAACAGCACACATCAGTCCATATGTCATTTCGTAATACTGTAATAAAAAACACAAAAACAGCAAACATCAGTCCATATGTCATTTCGTAATACTGTAATAAAAAACACAAAAACAGCAAACATCAGTCCATATGTCATTTCGTAATACTGTAATAAAAAACACAAAAACAGCAAACATCA
>NW_013676758.1:11192-15678 GCF_000517525.1 Limulus polyphemus | reverse complement strand
AAATCGTATTAATATTTACTGATAAACTGACACTAGATATAAAATACAGTCACGTATTAATATTTACTGATAAACTGACACTAGATATAAAATACAGTCACGATAATATTTACTGATAAACTGACACTAGATATAAAATACAGTCACGATAATATTTACTGATAAACTGACACTAGATATAAAATACAGTCACGGTAATTGTTACTGATAAACTGACACTAGATATAAAATACAGTCACGGTAATATTTACTAATAAACTTGACACTAGATATAAAATACAGTCACGATAATATTTACTGATAAACTGACACTAGATATAAAATACAGTCACGATAATAGTTACCATGACACTAGATATAAAATACAGTTACAGTAATAGTTACCATGATAAAATACAGTTACAGTAATAGTTACCATGATATGATCTAAGTTTTCCAGTTATTGTATTTCCCTCAGGGTAAATTCTACAAATCGCATCTGTTTTCAGTTACCATATGACTTAAGTTTCTATACGCTTAAGGTGATCATAAATCTGGAGAACAGAAATATTCAAAGGATATTTAAGGGGCACATTGTGTACATATGTGTTACATATTGTGTAACATATTTTAAATATTATGTTATGTAACGTTTTCCAACTTGCTGAAATTCACACGAGATCGATAAACTTTCCATAAAAGAAATCACTTTTTATTTATTTTCCTTCTTTTGCCGTCATCTAGAAACTTGGGTTGCAAAGACTTACAAATTTCTACGTGTATATTTTAGTCATTCAAATAGTAAGTCAGATTGAATTATTTCGTTTCTGGTTATGTAATAATGAACACAAGAGTAACTTATCAAAGTCGTGTTGATCAAACGTTCTTAATGTCAAATGTTCTTTTCATAATGCCCGAATCGATATTAAAACAAAGCTACGCCCTTGGATAAAAACAGTAACGACATGCAATTCTGGAGAAAGACAGTAGTGTAGCGTGGATTTTTTGATGAAGACATTTAAAATGAATTTTATACGCCTGTTAAAACATTCATGAGAATAATGGGACCGAAGGGAAATGCTGAAGTGTGTTCCAGTTAAGAAACTTAAAAACAACGCTTTCAAAAGAGCAGGTTGCGACTTCTCAGGTTCCTTTGAGTTTGAGCCTAGTTTTGTTCACGAAATGTATTGATTCGAAAAAAAAACTAAAAAAAAACGTTTTTTCTGAAGTTTTGTCATGAAAAAGACTTCTCCCTTTAGAAACACAGACATGGACTCACTTTAGAGTTAAAACGTTATACTGTAACACTGCAGATGATGGATTAATGTTTGAATATTTTGGCGAAACAAATTTAAACCGTAGCGTGATTTTAGACAACTATTACAAGTAATCGTTAACGCTGGAAGTAGATGTTCGTAAGATTGAATGTTAAATGTATTCTGACTCCAAGGATGTGTGATGCTGTGATACTGGATAAAAGTGTGGGACAACGCTACAATCCGGGGTTCGGTTCTCCGCGGTGGACACAGCAGATAACCCAATGTGGCCTTATTCTAATGGTGATTGGTTGAACTGAATGAGCGTCATGGGTAGGTTGGTATTAATCAACCTTAAACTGGTAATTTCACCATGAATACATAGAAGCTGTATAATAAGTTGGTAAAGGATGGTGCATGGTAAACGGAATGGTTTACTTATCTATACAAGTTATAACACTGCAAACAAGAGGTAATCCTCTATAGCCGTGGCATTGAAAATTCTTTTAGGCAGGATTAGAGTAAATTATTCTATGAGAACTAGGGCGTGGTCATTAATCGAAAGGGTTTGACCTCATAAGTCCAAAAGTGTAATTAGATCTTCAATCGGTCAAGAGATGACAGAGCTATGAGCTAAAAGTTTGTACTTGGAAAAACAACAAAACTGAGCCGTTGTGCCGCGGCTAAAAACACAATCACTCATCTATTTGACTACAGTACAAGACGGGATAAACACAATGAACAGAGATGTGTTGTTTGGTGTTTACAGGAACCGATCTATATGAGGCTATAAAAGATTTCATCTTGTTTAAGTTAGTATTTATTCAGATCAAATATTATATTCCATTGCTTTAAAAATCTATACATAGTTTGAAGTTAAAGCAATGTAATAAAAAAAACATATTTCGGGAATTGTCTGAATTATGTAAATACAAGTCTCACTTATGAATCTATAACCTTCTAATTTTGTGGGCTTCGGTTTGAAATTTATCAAAACGTGCGAATTTTTGAGCAAATAATTCTTTTTTTATCACATCGCGTGTGTCATTTTCGGAAAAGAATATTTTAAACGTTGAAGTTTAAAGAAAGTCTGATATGAACTTTACCAGATCAACAGTGAATCATAATAAACAAATTTATGGTGAAACGAATGAAACGTAGTCCATATAAGTTTGTTACAACTAAAATCTATTGAAATAATTGAATTTCTTGAATATTATTAAACCTCTAAACTGCTAAGCCTTTATCACCGAGTTACGTGTATTTTGTTTACGTAAATATAAGGTAAGTCTAATGTTTCTACTAATGAAAATATATATCTAAAAAAAGAAGAAATTTTCAATAGCCGCGGCATTTGAAATTCTTTTAGGCAGGATCAGAGTAAATTAATCTCTGAGGCCACCCCCCTCTTTATCAGGTATATTGTTGTGCATCAGCAATACCAAGCGTGGGTGTGCGTATACCCGATTCGATTTTATTACTCATCAGGACCTCTACCGGTCTACCCTCAAATAGAAATTATTTTAGGCAAGATTAGAATAAATTAATTTATGAGACTTTTTGGCGTGGTTACATCAATCAAAAGGTTTTGACCCCCTGAATACAGAACTGTAATTAGATCTCAAATCGGTCAAGAGATGATGGAGCTATGAGCTAAAAACAAAAAAGATAAAGAAAAAACTCGGAGCCGTTCTATGAGCCACCATGTTGCGGCTAAAAACTAATGTTAGGTGCGATCAAATAAAATAATGTTTAAGATTAAACTATTTTATTTGTATGAAAGAAGACCAATTACGAAGGTAGTAATATCGTAGACCTAAACCCGACATAACCTATAACTATTAGGTTTGTTTGTTTTGAATTTCGCGCAAAGCTACACGAGGGCTATCTGCGCTAGCCGTTACTAATTTAGCAGTGTAAGACTAGGGGGAAGACAGCTAGTCATCACCACCCACCGCCAACTCTTGGGCTACTCTTTTTACCAACGAATGGTGGGATTGACCGTCACATTATAACGCCCCCACGGTTGAAAGGGCGAGCATGTTTGGTGGGACAAGGATTCGATCCCGCGACCCTCAGATTACGAGTCGAGCGCCCTAACCACCTGGCCATGCCGGGGCCCTAACCACCTGGTCATGCCGTAACTGTTAGGAAAATAGTAATACCGTAGTACAAAACCCATCATAATCCACAACAAATTATGCAGACATTAATAAACCCATCATAATAACCCATTAATAACCTAAACCCATCATAATTTTAACAAATCAATCGCTATACACCAAATATACACACACACGAAAAAACCTGCCTTGACGTAAATGGATCCGTAATTAGATAATGTGATAGTTTTAACTGAGCATTTTTTGTTACGAATAAAAAACTATTTAATTAATTTTTTCTTCTCCAATTAATCTTGCGACGGGAGATGTTGTCAGAACAGACTTATGCTCTTGTAGTTTGTAATGGCTATATATGCGTTTTAAATTTCGTCATTGACTTAGTGTTGCAGATCAGACGTTTCTGTCCAGGTGTACTGAACACTTAACCCTAAATATCGACCACTGAGTTCATCGACACAGTAGGAATTTACAATAACATTTTGTAAATATTTTTGTTTGTTTATTGTTAAGCGACATGGGCTATGTGTGCTCTGCCTATCGCGGGCATTGAGAACCGATTTTCAGCGTTATAAAACCGCACACTTATCGCTAAGCCAGCAGTTACCAAAGAGGCGGGAAGCAATTAAAAAAGTATTATTTAATTTTGATATATTTGTTAAATTATTGAGCCCAGACTACTTGCCTATCACCATTTTTGTCATTTTTTTCTTTGCAAATAGATGTTTTACAGACCACATTATTAAGGCATTAATATTATTCATTATTAAAGCATTTTATCTTCTTACCAAAGACAAATACAGATCTCGGTTGTACGCAAAATACGAGGTCAATCTTTGGTTTGATACTTTTATTTAAAAAAAAAAAAAAAATAATTTAACCAGACCGGATAAACGTTGTTAGCTTTATACTGAATAACGACTTAGTGATTTGTTTCTCTTATTCTCGTGTTGAACCGAGGACTAGAAGTTTGAGATTATTGAAACCTAAAAACATTATCTTACTCAAACTGTGTTTATTGCTTGCAAGAATTAGATAAAGACGTTAAAAAATGCTGAAGTTTATTTTAATATCGTTAGCTCTCTGATAATCGTATATAATAATAGCATTTGTGAAACAAATGCCTGTCCG
>NW_013676758.1:7070-10500 GCF_000517525.1 Limulus polyphemus | reverse complement strand
TAGGTGTTTAGGCCTACTAAGAATGACTTCTTTATAGAAAACAATTACACGTATACGTTATACAAACATAAAGGAAGATTTTTTAAAGTAGACTCATAGTTATAACAGGGCTAATAGGTGTAAATTAGATGTTAAATGGGTGAAACATGCTCTAAGATATACAATATGTAGGGTTGTGGGTTTCACTCAATTCGCATTAGATAAACATACAAAATTGAATATTTGGCCACTAAGATATTTTATTTCTAAAACTTATTTTAAAACTGTAAACCATATCTAGCATTAATGATACAGCGAGTATTCATTACCCTACCTTGAAAAGTTTAATTAGTCAGCCCTCTTTATGCCCTTGAATTCTCAAAACTTAACGAAACGCAGAATTTGTAAACAAGATTTTGTAAAGAAATTTGTTCACAAATTTAGAAATCGAATAAAAGCAAAACGTGCTTATTGCACGTGCATTATTTTTCAAATATAAACAGGTAACATATTCTTTATTAGCATAAAACGACCTAAAATACTCTGAAAATTGATTTCTAAAAATAATTTTAATGCTACAGCATTACATAAAAATCACGACTTAAACATTTTGCAGCAGAAAAAAAAAAGAGTCGTTGTTAGTAGGCCTAACATCTTAAAACACTCTACAATATAACCAGATTAAAACACTGTACAACATATCCAGATTAAAGCCACTTTTTTATCATACTTACTTTTTATATCATGAATATATGCATTTACAGATTTACACAGGTATATGCAACAACATATATTTATCTTAACTATCTTAAAGTTCCAGTAGATTTGTTACAAATCCCTAGTGGCTCAGCGATAAGTTTCTCAGTTAGTACGCTAAAAATCTGGTTTCGATACCCGTGGAGGGTACACCACAAATATCCTATTATTTAGCTTTGTGCTTAACAAGAAACAAATATTGGTTAGCAAAAATTATTATAACTTTGTCATATAATTAGCCGTAGGTCCCTAACGAAATCTGGTTATGTTGTACAGTGTTTTAACCTGGTTATATTGTACAGTGTTTTAACCTGGTTATATTGTACAGTGATTTAACCTGGTTATGTTGTACAGTGTTTTAACCTGGTTATGTTGAAGAGTGTTTTAACCTGGCTTGTTGTAGAATGTAGAGTATCTTAATTTGGTATGTTGTACAGTGTTTTAACCTGGTTATGTTGAAGAGTGTTTTAATCTGATTATGTTGTACAGTGATTTAACCTGGTTATGTTGAAGAGTGTTTTAACCTGGCTTGTTGTAGAATGTAGAGTATCTTAATTTGGTTATGTTGTAGAGTGTTTTAATCTGGTTATGTTGTAGAGTGTTTAATCTGGTTATGTTGTACAGTGGTTTAATCTGGTTATGTTGAAGAGTGTTTTAACCTGGCTTGTTGTAGAATGTAGAGTATCTTAATTTGGTATGTTGTACAGTGTTTTAACCTGGTTATGTTGTAGAGTGTTTTAATCTGGTTATGTTGTACAGTGTTTTAATCTGGTTATGTTGTACAGTGTTTTAATCTGGTTATGTTGTACAGTGTTTTAATCTGATTATGTTGTACAGTGTTTTAACCTGGTTATGTTGAAGAGTGTTTTAATCTGGTTATGCTGAAGAGTGTTTTAACCTGGTTATGTTGTAGAGTGTTTTAATCTGGTTATGTTGTACAGTGTTTTAACCTGGTTATGTTGTACAGTGTTTTAACCTGGCTATGTTGTAGGCTGTTTTAACCTAGTTATATTGTTGAGTGATTTAACTTGGTTATGTTGAAGAGTGTTTTAACCTAGTTATATTGTAGGCTGTTTTAACCTAGTTATATTGTAGAGTGTTTTAAACTGGCTATGTTGTAGGCTGTTTTAACCTAGTTATATTGTAGAGTGATTTAACTTGGTTATGTTGTAAAGTGTTTTAATCTGGCTTGTTGTAGGATGTAGAATATCTTAATTTGGCATGTTGTAGACTGTTTTAACCTGGTTATGTTGTAGAGTGTTTTAACATGATTATGTTGTAGAGTGTTTTAATCTGGTTATATTGTAGAGTGTTTTAACCTGGCTATGTTGTAGACTGTTTTAACCTGGTTATGTTGTAGAGTGTTTTAATCTGGTTATGTTGTAGAGTATTTTCACAAGTCCATATCTCTTCCAACTTAATAGTAGTCCATGTCTATCAGTGAATTCAGACAGATAATATTGTAAATATTTATCTATTCGGGTAACAATTAATGAAAACGTTTTAATTCAATAATTCAACAACGAAACTGACTTCATGTTTTATATACGTATTTGTTAATAACCGAAGAATACAAGAAACGAATACAAACTGCCAAACGGGTTGGAAATTATTTATTTTTTTCAGTTTGTGATGAAAGATGGGTAAATAAATCCAGGAAAACTGTCGAACTATCGACGAGTATACCAATAAATGCAATGTCTGGCACATGTCAAGCACCAACCGCCTTAGAGAGAAACTGATCTGTAATCAATAGGAGTTCCGATTTTGTTCTCAGGCTATTTATTTAAACTAAATCGGATCGTATAAAAAAAAAAGAGTGAGTCTTCCTATCGATTTATCTACACGAGTAGAAGATCACAATTTAGTATTCTCAAATCTAAATCAAGAAAATTGTTGTTCTAGATTTTCTACGTGAATACAACTTTAGCAATACAGCTGGGTAGATATGCTATATTACTACAAGCTTTTGATGGCAGGGGGTTATGCTACGCCCTGTGGATTCATTTCAATAAGAGTTAGAAGGATTTCTCTTACCAAGATCTACCACCATATACAACTTCATATATCTTGTAAAGCAGCTCCAAGTCTAGCGAGATTTCTGAGTCCACCCATCAATTCAGCCGGAATGAGAGTGGTGCTCTGAATTTATTCATTCTGATAACAAGTTAATGCTGTAAACATTTATTTATTCTGGTAACAGGTTAATGTTGTAAATATTTATTTATTTTGATAACAGGTTAATGTTGTAAATATTTATTTATTTTGATAACAGGTTAATGTATTTTTTTGATTTATGTTTTGTTTAGCAAATAAGTTATTGTTTGCAATAAATGTAATAATTATTTTTTCTCTTAAAAAAATTGGTTTCAGGTGCAGTATCGAATATTTTAAACTTCCAGTTATCTGTTAATTCTTCTCTGTATATATACGTATTGCACCAATTAAATATTTATTTTATTAATTTTAACATTCGTATTTTTTCTAAACTTATTTCACATTCACTGTCTAAATCTAGAACAGTAAATCGTTGCTATAGAATATTAAACAGGACCTGTAGTTAAAATCATAAACAATATTCAACGTTAAACTGGTACACAATTAAAAACATTTTATTTAGGCCTATCTATGGCCTTCAAAAAGTTAGTACGACTCTACATGTTTCAACGTTACAACGTCATCTGCAGAAGTTTTG
>NW_013676758.1:3327-6659 GCF_000517525.1 Limulus polyphemus | reverse complement strand
CCTGTAGTTCTTTAAAATAAGATAATTTTGATTTTAATGTTTTTCTTTGAATTTAGAAAAAAATAATAATTTAGAAATATTCGGAGACACATCATATTTATCCACTAGGGCGATTAATGAAGAACGAGATGTTGCGTTAATTAATAAAGAGAGAAACGCTGTATAGATTACAGTAGAGCGAAACGTTGCAATCAAACCTACACATTTTCTACTTTAGTCTTTCTTGGATAAGCACCAAGACGTCAGTGTTTTGGTTTTTCAAGTGACCTTCAATCGCGGACGTAGTTATACTTCGTGATATAATTTGTGTGAAAGTTGAGGTCATCATGACGATTCGTGATATATATATTCTTTCAATGATATGACTTAATCAGATGGTAATTCCGGAAACATCTAGACATGAACAGCTATTGTATAATTTGTTTTTACAAACGAAGCCCTCTTTTGAAGTTGATGTTTAATTAAAAGTGAGACGAGTAGAACTTTTCTATTTGTCCAATTAGAAATAAAAAGGCTTAGCGCTCGAAGGCACATTCTCCATGCACTCGAAATACCTTAGTTAGTTACGTCTGTTTGATGTTTCCTCTCTTCTCTCATCAGGTTCAACTATAATAAGTTTCCTTCTTTTGAGATATTGCAAGAACCAGTTAGTTACTTTTATAAATATTGTATCGGTAGAATGGGTTTTACTTTGTTATGGATTTCACCATCAAATACAGCAAGACAAAAGGGGAGGCCCTTTTAATGTTTTATAGGACTATTGCTGTCATAGCTCACAAAGAATTATTTTCATGCCTTATAGGACTATTGCTGTCATAACTCACAATGAACCCTTTTAATGTTTTATAGGACTATTGCTGTCATAGCTCACCTGTCTGATAAAATGTTTCCAGCTGCTGCATACTTTCTGTTTGAAAACTTTCTTTTATTTTTCTTCGTTTTAGATAACAAAAAGTGCTGGGATTAAGGTTTAAACAAGAAAAAGTGCTGGGATTAAGGTTTAAACAAGAAAAAGTGCTAGGATTAAGACTTAAACAACAAAAAGTGCTGGGATTAAGGATTAAACAACAAAAGTGCTGGGATTAAGACTTAAACAACAAAAAGTGCTGGGATTAAGGCCTAAACAACAAAAGGTGCTGAGATTAAGGTTTAAACGACAAAAAAGTACTGGGATTAAGGATTAAACAACAAAAAAGTGCTGGGATTAAGGATTAAACAACAAAAGTGCTGAGATTAAGGCCTAAACAACAAAAAGTGCTGAGATTAAGGATTAAACAACAAAAAAGTACTGGGATTAAGGCCTAAACAACAAAAGGTGCTGAGATTAAGGTTTAAACGACAAAAAAGTACTAGTATTACGACTTGATCAACAAGAAAAATCACATTTTAACTAAAAACCGAAGACTGGCAGAGAGTAATTTCAGATTCATCTACAATGATAAAGAAATTGCAAATTTTATCTTCAAATCTTCACTACGTTTAAACTTTTACTTCTAATTTGCTTTATTCTGTCTCGGAAACACTTTTTGTATATTTAATATTGTTGGGAACTAAAACTTTTGAATTTTTCTTTTTACTCCATTACGTTTTGTATGGCCAGTAGAAATTCCACGTTATCATTGCACTATTTTATTCTTCCGCGTGTGTAAGAATAACTCGCTACTCCTCAGGTTATTTAATGACCGACCATTTTTGATTTATATCTGCTTTCGTAGGTAGTTTTTTTTTTTACCCCAAGAGATAACATAGTACATCTCATTGTTAGCTCCATTAAGCACGAGCCACGTGGCAGCACCGAAACATTCCGCGCTATTTCATGATACGAGTCTCGTGGCAGTAAGGAGAATCTTCATTAACACTTGTACAGTTTGTGCGCTGTTGTTCATCACAGTGTGCTATCTGTGCTGTGCCCACCACGGGTTTCGAAACCCGATTTTTAGCGGTATAAACGTTCAGACTTACCGCTGCGCCACTAGGGGGCTCAACAGTTACTAAATTTAAAATTAACATCGAACAACTGTTACTATCCTCTTCGTATTTATGTATATTTCCAAGGTTTTAAAATAAAAAGGTGTCTACATTTATAAACACTGTGAAAGGTGATAGTTTGGTAGCAAATCATCTGGGAAAATAATAACAGCTAATAGAGTGATGGAAGTAAAACTTTACAACGATGTGTCAAAATCTGATATATATATCTAATTTATCAGACACTCTTCAAGAAATAACTCGACACAGATCAACCGACAACACAATGTTAAGCTCCGTGTATAAGAAGTGGAGTCACGTGGTTTGGTATGTACGACAGTTGATAAAGGGTTTGTTTCTAGATAAAAGCTGGAATGGATTTAAGTAATTAGAAATGTAGACTACACACTTTGTTAGGGTATAAAACGTCTAAGATGGCTGGGCAAGGTGGCTTATTAAGTTTATCAGAGAATGATTGAAGTCATATCTGTCACAAGGCCTTCATGACGAGCAGATCAAATCTGAAATGCTATTATTTTCATACACCACTGATTTCTATTCTGACTTCAGGTGTTTCACACTTGGTGTTATTGACACCTGAATGGGTTATGTTTTTAATTAAATATATTAAAAATTGTTCCAAAAAACCTTAAATAACACGTATTTCAGTTTGAGACCGAAAAGCCCTCTTTAACAAAGCTATTTAGTGATTCCCCGGTTGGACAGCGGGAATTTTAAGGATTTATAATGCTAAAATTCGGGGTTCGATTTCACGCTGTGGACTCAGCTGGATAGCCAAATGTAGCCTTGCTCTAAAACAAACAAACAAAATGTATGAGGGATCAAGGCTAATTTGCACAAAATAGTTCAGGGGAAGACAAACTGGAATGTTATCATTAGGGCTCCTTGTACAATACAATGTTTACTACTCGCCTTAGGGATATACATAACGATACGAGATAACACAACACTGACTGTTTTATGGTATAATTCCTATATAATAATACCTCTTAAGCAGAACAACTACGACAGTCATCCACCGCATCGTTACCACAAGATATTCTAAGTAATAATGGGATTTTCACGATGTTGTTAATTAATACAGAAATACCTCTCGTTACTTCTTTCTTCTTGTTGTTTTTTTTCTTTTAACTTCAATACATACTTTGGTGAAGGCTCGTAAAGATAAGTCGATCAAATGTAGTACAAAAAACTAAATTTACAATTCTCACATTTCATATTTGAATATTAATATCCTTCACTTGTAACTTTTGGTTTATTTCGAAAAATAACTGTAGTTCTAAGTAGAGGTAATTAAATTAGACTGTGTAAGTCTGGTTTAGTAAGATGTGTTTATTTATAGT
>NW_013676758.1:0-2962 GCF_000517525.1 Limulus polyphemus | reverse complement strand
TGTGTTTATTTATAGTGGCCTGTCTACTTGTAGTTTAGGTAAGTCTGGTTTAGTAAGATGTGTTTATTTATAGTGGCCTGTCTACTTGTAGTTTAGGTAAGTCTGGTTTAGTAAGATGTGTTTATAATAAAGGTAGACAGGCCAGTTTAGGTAAGTCTGGTTTAGTAAGATGTGTTTATAAGAAAGGTAAACAGGCTAGACCAGGTAAGTCTGGTTTAGTAAGATGTGTGTATAATAAACGTAGGTTGCCAAGTCTAGGTAACTCACTGTTATATCTTACGCAGTAGCGTTTATATCATCTAATTATGAAGAATACTGTATATACTTTTCTACTTATTTAAACTAAAACCGATTTTTAAACAATGATGCTAAAGAATATGAATAACGAACTAGTGAATACAGGTAAACCAAAAGTTTTTACCAGACTCGTGGTTTTCTTTATCTAGAGAACATCGCCATAGCTGGAGGTAAGATAGCGGTTACCTGTAACATTACCCCTTCCATCACTGATGACACGGTGGAGCTCGTGTTGTGGTATAAAGACGACTTCTCTAAGCCTATTTATAGCTATGATGGCCGAGCGGGAACTTACAGTAAGGCCCAGCACGTGGCCATAGATTTCTTAAATGGAAGAGCCTTCTTTAGTACAGTAGACAGACCTTCTGTCTTAGTGATATATCCTGTCGTACCTAGCGACGAAGGCAGTTATCGTTGTCGTGTAGATTTCCAGTTGGGCAGAACAAGGCATTTTCAAACGTATGTCATGGTGATTGGTAAGCCTAATGTGTATTACTATTTCTTTCTAGCTTTATCCTAACAAATTCATCTGTTTATATAATAACGATATCTTATATAACATTCTAAGTGAGATATTGTTTCATTTGTTTATCTGTTTATATAATAACGATATCTTATATAACATTCTTAGTGAGATATTGTTTCTTTTGTTTATCTGTTTATATAATAACGATATCTTATATAACTTTCTTAGCGAGATATTGTTTATATTTCTTAATCGGTTTATATAATAACGATATCTTATATAACATTCTTAGTGAGATATTGTTTATATTTGTTTATCTGTTTATATAATAACGATATCTTATATAACATTCTTAGTGAGATATTGTTTCTATCTGTTTATACAGTTTGTAGTAGTGTTTCTTTATTTGTAGACTAGTGTTACGTTAGTTACTAGGATAATATAGGTTTCTATCTTTCTTTATTTGTAGACTAGTGTTATGATAGTTACTAGGATAATATAGGTTTCTATTTTTCTTTACTTGTAGACTAGTGTTAGGTTAGTTACTAGGATAATATAGGTTTCTATTTTTCTTTACTTGTAGACTAGTGTTAGGTTAGTTACTAGGATAATATAGGTTTCTATCTTTCTTTATTTGTAGACTAGTGTTATGTTAGTTACTAGGATAATATAGGTTTCTATCTTAATAATGCTTCACTGTTTTCCAGTACCTCCTCAGTATATGAAGATAACTGACAGTAGAGGAGAGATTCAACAAAATAAGATTGGCCCACTAAACGAGGGTGACCCCTATATTTTGACATGTGAAACGTTTGGAGGTAAGTTGTCTCTAGACAGTGGAACTAAGTTACTTAGAAAATCATTTATCTTCGCGTGTTACAATATGAAACTGAATATTAATTAGCACGAACAAGTTTCTTATTGGATCTTTGAAGTCACATGTTTTGTAGTGAAACTTCATACGAAAAAAAAATATTTATAACTTTTTTTTATCTATGTCTGGCATGGCCTTGTGGTTAGGATGCTCGGTTTGCAATATACGGGGTCGAATCCCTGCCGCCGAACATGTCCGCCCTTTCAGCCGTGATGGCGTTATAATGTGACTATTCACGGGTACAAGAGTTGGCGGTGAGTGGTATCGAATTAGTTGCCTTCCGTCTAGCCTATCACTGCTAAGTTAGGGACGGCTACCAAATACATGAGCATCTAAAGTGCTCCAACGGTCGTAAGCGGCCTCGGATTAGAAAAACGTTAGTTCATTCATAACTCTCTCAATCATACGTTTTAGGTCTGTATTAATACGTCTGTCTTCTTGTCATTTCACTAATATAAATACGTTTTAGGCCTGTATTAACATGTCTATCTTCTTGTCATTTCACTAATATAAATACGTTTTAGGCCTGTATTAATATGTCTATCTTCTTGTCATTTCACTAATATAAATACGTTTTAGGCCTGTATTAATATGTCTATCTTTTTATATTAGTGAAATGACAAGAATACAGGCCTAAAACGTAAAGATAGACATATTTTTATATTAGTGAAATGACAAGCATTAAGTTAATATAAAGTGATCCATGAATTAAATATTCCTGTTTTTCTTTCTCATCCGATATTTATTTGTGGTTGTTTTTTAATTTCATACCGTTTTTACCGTTCATTTGTCTTTCAATCTAAGTCAGAATATGTTTTTGAGAATGTTTGATATATTTTTCCTACGTGATCATATGAAGTTTTCGATAAATCTCAGCTTAGTTTTAAAGTGTGTTAATGAGTTTATAGCCCCGTGACCAGGGTCCTAGTTACTCACAGGAAACATTGTCGCGAAGGTTTCAGTATCGTTCCAACTGAAAACTATGTTGTCCAACAGATAAACAAACCGCTGTTGGTCTGGCGACTAATAGTCATGTACAATGATGGATGATTGTTGTCCAACACATGAACCGCTGTTGGTCAGGCGACTAATAGTCATGTACAATGATGGGTGATTGTTGTCGAACACATGAACCGCTGTTGGTCAGGCGACTAATAGTCATGTACAATGATGGATGATTGTTGTCGAACACATGAACCGCTGTTGGTCAGGCGACTAATAGTCATGTACAATGGTGGATGATTGTTGTCCAACACATGAACCGCTGTTGGTCAGGCGACTAATGGTCATGTACAATGATGGATGATTGTTGTCCAACACATGAA
>NW_013676757.1:11597-16137 GCF_000517525.1 Limulus polyphemus | reverse complement strand
TGACACATTCCAGGATCCCTGGCATAAGGCTACCCTTTGAGTCGATTGTTAGGTTCACTTTTGACTCTGTGACTTGAGGTGAAGACAGTATGATCCTCATCCTACCCTCGCGAGGATGTTGGTACCCAGCAAATGAGGTTTTGGATGTAGTTGACTTACCGAGTACGGTCCATCATGCCCTAGCCACTCTACACCATGAGACACATCCTTACTTGTCCACTTTCCATCACAGGATTGAATGATTCTGATTTCTGTTTAAGATCACATTGCTAAACTATCCTCTTCCACATGGATGTGCTCCCTTTAATGTTCCGCCATGTCTGGTTCTCTTAATCATGTCAGTGTTCCTTGGGAAGAGATACCTGGCTCAGATGTATTGTGGTACCCCTCCTTAGATCATCTGGTCTGTTCCTCTCATTTTGGGGGGTGTCCTCTGGATGCTTCTGGAGGATATGCCTGTGCTTTCATTGCACTGGTCTCTCCTACATTTCAATGTGGGATTCAAGCTAATCTTGTGAGCGGAGGGAGAGTACCTTATCAGAAGTTATAATTTTCCTAAATATATTTCCGATAAGTACTTCCATCCGCTCACACTTAACACCCGTCCTACCCACAATCTTCCAGTGCTCACATCTTCTGCCAAACTTTGAGGTGATAGTTCGGTAGTGGCATGTAGAAGTAGTCACATGTGTCACGTGATATTAGTGCTATCCTATTGGTGGAAAGGTAAAGCATGATGATTTGCATGAGAGATATGTTGGAACTTTGGATTCCAACATAAGGAGGATGAAGGCTTGTGGCATGCATTTGTGAAAAAAGTTTGCATATAGAGGGCAGCACAAAATGAGAAACTCTAATCTTGTGAGCGGAGGGAACTACTTATCGGAAATACATTTTCATTTAGGAAAATTATAACTTCTGAATTTGAGCTGTCCCATTCATTGTCACTATTTTTCTGTCTCTTAGTTGTTTCAGGTGTTTGTAACAGTCCTGCTATGTTTCCATGTTCTGTTGCATCTCTTTTGCACATTTTTTTCATGTAGTGTCTGGGAATTTTAGACAAACCTAACAGCATGTAACTTATTACTTACAATTTATGGAACACTGTTTAGGTCACAGCATTGAGTGTAATGCAAAGTTTAGTCTTGCCTAAGAGATGTGGCTTTGCTTGTTGATTCTCATGGGGGCTGTTACAAACACCTGAAACTACTAAAAGACAGAAAAATAGTGACAATGAATGGGACAGCTCAAATTCAGAAGTTATAATTTTCCTAAATGAAAATGTATTTCCGATAGGTAGTTCTCTCCGCTCACAAGATTAGAGTTTCTCATTTCAGGTAATTCTGAAAACAATTTCTGGACCTTCGGGAAAGAAAACTTGTACAATTTTGCTCAGATTGTATTTACAAATGCTGGTAAAATTTATACAAGATTATTTCTCCTACACAAAAACAAATAAGTGAAACAAACCTGTTGTTTAATCTGGACTTGACTTAAGTTTGCCAATTTTGAAGTGAGCCCAGGAGTTGCTGTAAACAAAACAAGAAAATTAATCAAGAAGTCACTTTTTTTTCAAGTATGCAAAGTTTTCGTGCACAAAAGTTAAACATGAAAATATTGAAATATTCTCACTTTTCATGCTTAAATTATCATTGAAAAGCTAATATTGAGAACAATAAATAAGAAATAAAATTTATACAGGAACAGAAAGAACTGCATGTATGACAGAACAATCTACACTTGTAGACCAGCAGAAGGAAGAGTGCCCTTGTGTATTAATATAACTATACACACAGATGATATTCAATGTAACAGTTTGATAGTACAAAAAAGGATAGCCTGCAAGCAATGGGTTTCCTGCAACCCCCTTATGTTTACCTGTTAAACTGATAATTTTTCCCAGTTTACCCACAGATTTCTCCCCCAGTCATCCTCTAATCACGTGAAAACACACCCTTAAATTCTATATTTGTAATCACTTCTCATTATCTAAGGTTGACATAGCATTTTAGATGTAATCCATCATCTTACCCTACCCCTTCACACCTCATTTAATAACCTGACCCTCAGAACAAACTCTGTTACAAATGCTATGTTTCCATGTTTCAATTTTGTAATTCTCCTTTAAAAATGTTTTTGCAATGTGGCTGAGTGTTTTTCACACCAAAAAATTTGGTGTTCTTGAAAAATTGTTGATGTGTATATAGTGCCCAGACCACAACTGTGTCTGTCACATCCTTGCTGGTCTAATGGGCCAAAGCTGAATAAGTAAATTTTGTTCTTTCTATTGGTTATATACACTAAAGGTATGAAAAGATAGGAGGAACTTTTTTGAAGAATTTGACAAATTTACTGACACCTCAGCAAATCAAGGACATCAGAGGTTCATATTTAATATGCTTGCTTGCCACTATCTATATTTTATGGTTCTAATTGGTTGAACACTCTGAAAACCATGAATGGAGGAGAGCAAATTAAGAAATGAGAATTCAACAGAGAGGTGAAGATTGAGAATTTGTTTAAATATTTACTTTTGAAATTAAGATATTCAAGTTTAGATAATATAAAACTTTGAATTATAATCTATGTTTTAATGCCAATTTATTATTTATTGTTCTTATTATTTGAGTTCCAAGTTTATTAACCCTCTGTCTATGAGAATCTTTTCTTCTGTGCATATCACAAGGTTTTTAGTGAATTACATTCAAAATTTAATTAAACTACTTTCTTTTCATGATATACCAATAAGTATAGCATAAAACATAACTAATAATCCATATTTTAATAGTATATAAGTTTTAAGTTCTTGATTTTATAAGGCAATATAAAAGAATATCCTGAATTTTCTCTAGTATGAGAATTGTGATATTTTCTCTCTAGGTATCCTCTCTTCTCTAATTTATTTACTACCCCTCCAAGAAGTATGAAATTTAATGTTGTTATTGCTCAGGGAAATCATGGCCTTCAATCTTATTTGGTTAGAGAACCATGAAATAGAAAATCAAACTCCTCTTGTCACACTCACCGGTCACATCCTTTCTTCGAGAAATTGCCAATAATTCTTTCTGATGTTCAATGGTATATTATTTATAACCACTAGGAAGCCCAGGTTTTTTTCTATAAAATGACATATTTTGCATTTTTCTGTTCAGAGAATTGTCAATTTTGCTTTCAGTACAAGGTTTATTCACCATGGTGTAACGCATTCACTAGCTTAAATAAATTTGTAATGGCTCTTGTCACATAGTTAGAAAGCCAGAAAAATTGTGATAGTTACGGGACATTGTCTGCTTTTTTGCATATTATTATTTAGTGCAGTACTACCATTAAAAAAAGTAAGGTTAAGTGTCATCAACAGTCAATAACAAAAAAAAATAAAGAGGGCACATGTAAGTACTCTATTTCTTGTTTTTACTATGTATTCTTTATTTATTATCATAAAAGTAACTAAAATGTAAAAATAGGAAAAAATTTTAGGTGAATTATGGTTAGATTAGGTAAAATAAATAATAATATAATAAAAATTTTGTACAAGGTACACTTGTAAGTAGCTCATGCATAATGTAATTCAGTAGCTTAATGTGAGCTGCACCTTTGCCAAGTGATTTATAACATGATGTGAATAGTAGCTAGACACAGGTCAAAGAGCAATAAAACAATATATTTAAGTATAAATAGATGTATATTGTTATGTGTTTAAAGCTATTCAGGATATACAAATGTAATTTCATATTACAATTTGAAATCATTCTAGAAAGAGAAAATGGGTAATTTAGATTTATTTAAATTTTTTGTTGTCATTATGGGGTCATTCAAATTGACCAACCTTGTATAGCGTTATGGTAGAGAAAATATCAGATAAGATATAAAATTGTACTGAAAAAATGTTAGAAATTTATTTAGGAGGTTTTAGAGATTATGAAAATAAATTTGAGATTTTTGAGACAAGAAAAGTACTTTTGATATTTATGCAGAAATCACTTTGCACTCAGAATAGTAAAAGAAAGACTATACATACATACATACATACATATATATTCATGGACAAATCTTTAGTAACAGAACTACATTAAAAAATCTGATTTGTTTACTAAAATATGCCATGTTTTGGGAAGATACGCATACTGTATTAAAAGTTATAGTGTAGAAACTGATTAGTACAAAGTGCCTACGAAGTCAGTCAATTTGATCGACCTTTGATAAACTTTGAATGTGAGTATCAAAGGTTGTGACATACACACTTTGACTGAGCTGAATGCATAGGGTTAAACACTTATAACAACAAATTGCATTAAAGTAATTCTGAGGTTTTCAAGTAAATTGGCGTAGCTCAAGATTAATAATGCTTGGAGACAGCTTGAATGGGTAGTGAAAAAAAACTTTAATATAAGTTTAACATAACAGCAAATGTACAACGTTTCGACAAGGTTTTGTCATTATCAGGTACAAGTATCTTAAACTGACACAGAAATATATATATATATATATATATATAGAACAAAGAGGTCACATGACCAAATACTGTTGCAAGACTTAGAAG
>NW_013676757.1:4227-10597 GCF_000517525.1 Limulus polyphemus | reverse complement strand
TTGACAGGAATATTGTGTTTAATGGCTAGTTTTGTCCAAGTGTAAATAATTCTTGAGCTGGTTTCAGGAACAAAAGGTAAACTGCAGTGTAATGTACTTGTTAGGTTTGTTAGTGTCAATTTTGTTCGTGAGTTGAGTTTTGTTGTGGTGAATGTTGGAGAGTTTTTCAACAATAGCTGGTGGATATTTATTGGTGTGAATGAAGGAATGGTTTATGTGGTTAATTTCTTCATTTATGTGGTCCATTGAACAGAGTCTTGTGGTTGTGTTTATGAGGTTTTTGAGTGTATTGATTTTTTGTGTGGTGTCATGAGCAGAATTCCAGGGGATGTAGAAGCTGGTGTGTGTGTGTTCTTACAGTGAATTTTGGTTTTAAACTATGTGTCCGATCTAATAATTTTGAGGTTAAGAAAGGATAACTGTTTATTGTTTTCGTGTTCTATGGTAAATTTGATGTTGGGATGAATGGAATTTATGTGTTCAAAAAAAGTTAGTGTGTTCTGTAAAAATGAAACCAGCAAAAGTGTCATCGACTTATCTGTACCAGTATAGTGGGGAATGAAGCACAGAATGTATGGCTTGTGTTTCGATCTGGGTCATAAATATATTGGCAAGAACGGGCAAAACAGGATTGCCCATTCTACATTTGCTGTTATGTTAAACTTATATTAAAGTTTTCTTCATTACCCATTCAAGCATTATTAGTATCAAAGTGGGTTCCTCATCATCGAATTTGAATTCATCACGGTGATTAATCAAGGTTGTGCAAGTCTAAACGTTTATCTTTGTTATTCCATGTATAACTTTTTAAATATGTTCTCTCACCTATCCACCACCATAAACCAATCATTTCGTGAAACTATCTTTAAACTTCGTAACCTGAATATAAAAATCATCAAAAGGAGAAACGATATTTCCTTCCTCAGACAGTGCTGCTCTGAAAAGCTAATTCCAAAATTTGTGAAGCTCAAGTTATCGAAAAACTTAAACCAGTTTTCAGTTATTATCCAAACCATGCAAAAAAAACTCCTAAAGGCAACCCTGAATTCTAAATATCAAGAACTGGACTACTTACAAAAAACACAAGCACTTCAAATGAGACCCAAAACTCAAGCACTTCTGAATAGTTCACTATTGTTCTGTTGAGAAAACCATTCATAATTAAGTTAATGGTTTTCAAATGAGACCTAAAACTCAAGCACTTCCGAATAGTTCAAAAAATCATTAACTTAATTATGATGATTTTCTCAACAGAACAATAGTGAACTATTCGGAAGTGCTTGAGTTTTGGGTCTCATTTGAAAACCATTACAACTTTTGTATGTGATCGTATGCTAACTTCTTAATCAGAATAATTAAATTAGAATATACTGCCAGATCAATATGTTAAACATTATACCATAAGGAGTACTAGCCAAAAAAAAAATGCATTAAAAAGGTTTCAATTTAAAATCATTTGAAGATATCATGTTTCATTTAACAAAAGAGACGTTTGGAGCCCAAGCTTGTTTCTAAGGAGGATATTGAATGTGTCATTTGAGCATTTTGCAAACATTTTAATGACACAATTATAATTTAATATTTTGTAATAACATTTACTACAGAACTGTATAAATGTAATTAAGTTTTTCAGATGTTCGTGATTTATCTGCAGATTGTATAACCATATTATTGGTGAAATCAAATGTCATAAAGTGTGTTATTGCCACACCTGTTCTATTCCACAAATGTGTTATTGAACAAACAAGAGTACATCAGATTGGGTATATATTAGTCACATTCACTTGGAATCTCGTAAAGCTTCTTCTGGATATCTTATCATAGAACTTCACTAGTAATAGTTGGTAACAAACATAATTGATACGTGATTAATATCTTTTGTAATAAGAAGAATCTCTGCTTTTAAATTGTGAATGTTGGAAAAATTCAAAACTCTTCATCATATTTGTTTACATCATCAAAATATTTTCCATAATTCTCTGTAGGAATTAAAAAGATAGTCTGGTATCAGTAGTGCTTTAAATAGCTTTCGTTTTAGTTTCTGATGTTGTACAAGAAAGTTTGGGAATATTTTGAAACTTCTTTATATGTAGCCAGAAATTACGTTAATAATAGATGGGTAAAAGTTTTGACTAGAAGCACATTTTGAAATCACTGATTAATAAATGTGTAATGATAGCTAACACTAAAAAAAGATGTATTATGAACCACATAAGAATAAACACGTGGTTCATAATACGTGGTTATTCGTATGTTACTTTAGTGATCAGATCTACCAGAATATACTTAATTATAAATGACAATCTAGAAGTGTATTGTTATTACACACATACTCCTTATTACTATAAAGAAACTGTACATAAAAGTTTAAAAATAGCCACTTATTTTACAAATTGTTGATATAGTGACAACTTTGACTTTCATGTACGAGGTGAACATTATGTACAGGTTAATTTGTTGCTGCAGAGATAGCTTTGACTTCTGTTCTCTACAGAGTGCTCATAAGACTTGTAACTTAGTAGTGACTTTGACTATTATTAGGTAGAGGATACAATTTTCATTTTTGTGTCATCATGGTTTTAACATTTTGAAATTTCATTGTTAAATTTACTGACAGTGTTATTTTATGTTATTTTTATGTAATCCTGAAGATATTGTGATATCCAAATATGCAGCTATTTGAGATTTAGTATTTTGTTTCATGAATTATCAGTTTCAGCTGAAGACATTTCAGATGCTTTTTTTTCCCATAAAACTTGTCATTCAAATGCACAAGTGTTACCACAAGTATTTATCAGTTTTTATTATTGTAGTTGTCGGAAGCTCATTCATACTTAACAAAGGTATTATAAAACTCATTGTCTTCCAGTGACTAAGCTGTAAGTTTATGGACTTACTACACTAAAATCCGGGATTTTATTTGTCATGGAGCACAGATAGCTCATAATGTAGCTTTGTGCTAAAACAAACCAAAATGTTATTGCAGTGCAGATACTTACTTTTACATTTTATATTTTCAGCTTTCCTGAATGATAGTTACTTTAAAGAAGAGATCTACTAAACAATTAGAGTGAAAATGTTCAACTCTTTAATTTTATTATTTATTATAAGAGTTTCTTAACATTTAATACATAATATAGAGCAATTGTCCCCTGGTGGGTCAGCAATAAGTTTATGGTGGACAACATGCAGATTGCCCAATATGTAGCCCTGCACTAAATCACACAATTAGTATGTTAAATGTACAATATATAATACTTAATGTATGATTTAGCTTGCAAATTATAAAAGGCAGAAATTTCTGCATGGTAAATTTCATTTATCCTTTAATTCTCTAGATACTAGTAGAACAAAGTTCTTATGTCATGATCTTTTAGCAGAGTTACATTCAAAATACAGTTAAATTACTTTATTGCATTATATATATTGATAAACTTAGCATCAAAACATAGAGTTTAACTTTTAGTTTATTAATGACATACAGAAATATTTGAATAAATTCTCAGTCTGTACCCCTAGAAGTTGCATAATGCAGTGGTGATGTGACTTCTTATTTACATATTTGTTTCTCGTCCCTTATAAGGGCTACAGATTGTTCAACCAGTTAGAAGCACATGCTATAGATGTTGACAAGCCAGAATGCAAGATTTCAACCTCATCTTTGCTTTACTGATATATCACTGTATTTATTAAAACCACATTGACAGACCCCCTCCCATATCCTCCATCCTTTAGAAAACATCGATATTTCTCTCTGACATTACTATTGGACATTTTTTATGACCAATACAAAGAGTATATTTTCAACTAAATACATCAGATAATTTTCTGATTTGTTGTATCAGTAAAAGCCAGTGGTTTGCTGTGAGAGCTTGAGGTGTTTAGACTAAAGATTTTGCTTCAAGTAACAATGGAATTTTTGAAACCTACTTATATGTTAGTTAGAAAGCCATTTAAATCAAAGTGGTTTGGATTATTCTTTTCTAGTGTACAAATATATATTTTTTTGTGTTTTAAAATGCACATATGAAACCTAAAAGAATTATTTTCGGACAACCAACACAATAGAAAAATTAGGCTTATTCAACCATTCTCCAAATACTTAAGGTCAAAACAAAAATAACTAAAATGTAAGAATTAGGAACTTACTAGGTTAGATAAGAAAACTGGAATAAAAAACAGTTCTCCTTGAGGAATGTATGTGGGCTGCTATTTTATGAGGTAACTCAACAGCTTGTTTGTGCAAAATTCTTACTAGGTGAGTTTTTTCTTTATTGTGCTAGTTAGATACAGTTTAAAGAGCAATAAAACAGTAAGATTAAAAGAAAGTAGATGTGAAACTGAATAATTGTCTGTTACCATCTGCACTTGTTCTAGGGAAAAAATGTATTTTTGATTTTATTTCATATGTTTTGACTTTCACTATAGTTGATCTTGCTACAGTTATTGTTAAGATAGAGAAAATAAGAGACAGAGGTCTTTCTGAAAAACAATTTTGATGTTCATTTAAGAGGTTTTAGAGCTTATGCAAATGAAATGTAAGAAGAAAATAAGTATTTTCATTGTTAGCATTAAAATCATCTTTCACTCAGATTGACTCAGTAAAGACTTCATTAATTCACAGAAAAGCTTTAGCGAGTATACTTTAATAAAAAAAAGATCAGATATCTATGATGTACAACAAAATTTTAATGTTTAGTAATTGCTTGCCAAATTTTGTGAAGATACACTTAGTAAATTCAGAGTTTTAGTATGTATAATTTCTTTGTTACGTGGTGGTTACAAGCTTGGTCAAAATGACAGAGAGTTACAAAATGAAAAAGGCAGTTTCTAATTAAATCAAATTGATTCGGGTATTATTACTAGAAAAATTTTGAGTAAGTTATTGAGAGAAAAATGTTGGTGCCAAACATCTCAGGTGTCTAATATTGTTTTAATTAATATTAATAAAATAATCTTAATTATACTAAGTCCTTTGTGTTAAAATAAAGAAAATATACACAATAATTTATTTTGTTCCAGCAGGAACAACAAGAAGCATTGTCAGAAGAAGTGAGAAATTTATTGAACACATACAACAAAATTGTATCCTTCTTTCCCAGTGTTTTCCTACTGTATTATAGATCAAGTTTAATGTAGTTAGACTGGGGGTAGTTGTAGGTGTGTTGAAAAAGAAGAAAGTCAGACAAAAATTACATATTATTCCACCTCACTTCATCAGAAAGTATGGAAAATTGAAATTTTTTATACATCTGTTGAGTATTAAAATAGTTTCACTATTTAGAAGATATGTTAGAAAAGTGTATATAAAGTATGTAAAGTGTATTTTAAACAAAAAATAATTGGTTGTAATTAAATTTTTATTCTAACTAATTGCTTTTTTATTTACTTAAATGTTGATAAAAAAACTTTTTGAAGAGTGACAAAGAACTTAATACTTTAAAAAGTAACATGATATCTGCCTTGTTAATGTTTATTTTAATAAGATGCTAAATTAAATACAGTAGTAATTGAGTTATAATTTCACAAAATGTTCACATCTCTTTCATTACACTTCTTAATATAAATGTTTTAATTCAAGGTAGCAATTTATTACTTTCTATATATACTGAATGTAAACTGATTATAAACTTAATGAACATTTTCAACAAGTTTAATCAAGAGATTCAGACTGACATTGAAGTTGAACAGTTGAAGTAGAACGTGTCTATCATTATGCTTCATCTCCAATCTGAGTTTCTTTGCTGTGTGTTTCAGCATTTTAGTCTTCTTTGAACTAAATCTGCCAATTTTTTTCAGATTTTGGTTCCAACCTGTACCTAATGAAAGGTTGCTATCACTTCAAAAAATACAGGTAGGGTGAAGATAGCAACAACTGATTTGTTCAGTGGAGATGACTCATAAATACCTCTTCCCTTTTGACCAGTCAGGATTAACACTCCCTCACTGACTTCAGATTCCTGTTGTTAACATCAGGCATAACTTTTACACCTTACATAAATGGTTGCTTCCACATTCTCTTTCCCGTGTATATGCACAACCCAGGCCGTGTGAATAATTGGAGTGTAATTCCTCATGTTTTTTGAGGGTGTTGAAAATATGTTTCACTTCAAGGTTGTTGACTGATAAACCAGATGACTTTGTTGTCACATGCAGAAAAAATCCATTCTTATTGAATCTGACTTGAGGAAGATTAACAAAAAAACTCATCCATTTTCTCAACTGATTCAGGTCTTGATTGTTCTGCCTTCAGAGGTTTTCTAAGCATCAAGGGTAAACATTATTTGACTATAATTACAAAGCATATTGTGATAAAGCCCAACATGTTTTCACTACTTTATTTGATTATACTTGTTAAGCATAGCTTCAT
>NW_013676757.1:0-3300 GCF_000517525.1 Limulus polyphemus | reverse complement strand
TGAGCTGCTATTGTTGTGTTTCACTTCACGTTGTTGTAAATTCCTTAGTTGATGTAGTTTCTTTTTGTGTATGAACTTATTTTCTTGATTCAACAGTTAGTTGTTTTGGTTGATAGCGCGTTGTATATTGCAATAATCATCTGGTTTGAAGTAGCAGGCTAGTTGGTGGTCTAATTTCTGTTTGAGTTTTTGTAAGTAGTCCAGTTCTTGATATTTATGTTAAACTTATATTAAAGTTTTTCTTCATTACCGATTCAAGCCGTCTCCAAGCATTATTAGTCTCATTATGGGTTCCTTGTCATAGAAAATATAGAAGGTGTTTTCAGGGATTCCTGTGTTTGGATGAATGTAAATCCCTGTACCTGAGCTACAAAGAGGTGCTGTAGGCAGCTTCTTTACAGACCATGGTTGAACTGGCACCACACCTCTTGTCACGGAGATGGCTATAACTGCCCCATTGGTTGTTTTTAACAGTTAGTACCATCTGTCTCACCTGCTTACATGAGTCTAGCCTCCACTATGTGGTGGTATGAGGGTATAAAGAAACATGTTATGATTTTTAATTAACAGTAACTAAGCAAAACAGTTCCATGTGCAATTAAACACTCTCTTTTAATTGTGTAAGGGTGACAGTGTTACATGTTATATATTTGTGTGCTTTACTTTGCATAAAGTGTCTATTTTGTACTAGCAGAGTATTGAGTGTTGCTTGGATGAAAATGGCTGGAACTGATTGAACATACTAATTTATTGTTCTACTGCAAAGCTTCTTTGTACACAATAATTTTTGTCTTGCTGTCAGGAGCAAAGAAAAAGAGATGTTTTTCAGCTATAACTCTAGAATAGCCAACATGAACTGGCCATGGGAAAAGCAGGACTATTCTAGGTCAAGTCCTACCACCTTGTGTTTTGTGGATGACCATGGCAAGCTCGATCTGACAGGAAATTGAATCCTCTTGAATAGTGTTGGAGTGTCTGTTGGAATAAGAGGAATTCTTGGCAGAAACACCCCTTCATCTTTGTGGGGCCCATTCATTATTACTGCTTCCAAGCAATTTGATATCATTCTCTTAATTGTGAGCCTTGTCCCATTGCAAAACCTTGGAAGGTCCAGGTTCCTCAGCAGGATAATGGGGTCTTCAGTCTTAAGAAACAAATTGTGAGGTGGTATTCCAGCTGGTTGGAATTCTTCAGGGTATTGGACCAAGTCATTGGGATCAGGCATTGTGTCAACTGATTTGTAAGATTTAGCTTCTTCGGAAACCAATTGAGGGAGCAAAGAAGCAAATGACGGCTACATGAAGTTTTTAAACAATTTTAACACATAATTGATCATGGATAGAGTAATTAGGAGAAGTCCTCACACAGAGAAGAAACATAAGTAATAGTCCTCTTGATCAAACATTACCCCAAAAATTGACCTTTTCAATTTGAGACCAATTGGTCATTTTGTTTGCCAAAAATTGCTATATTGGTTAATTTAGCCTCAAAATGGCCTCTGAGGCAAGGCCACATAGCCCATATTACTTTGCACACAAAGTTATATCTGTACTCCGAATTTGTAGCTTTAAAGATGTGGCAATGCATAACGAACAGACCCAAAGAGAGAGAAAGAAAGAGACACACATTCTTGCTTTTATATATATATATATATATATTCCCAATGCTCAGTGTTCTTTTATAGAAGGCTTTGTATACTCGTTAGTTTAGTATTTTTAACTCTTTTGCTATGGGCATCTTTCTCTGTGCATGTCACAAGGTTTTAGTGAGTTACTTTCAAAATTTAATTAAACTACTTTCTTATTATGGTATAAACGTAGTATAAAACATAGCTAATAATCCAAATTTTAATAGTGTATATGTTTTAAGTTCTTAATTGTTTATGGTATTATTTAGAAAAAAGTCCTGAATTTCCCTTAGTATAAGAATTGTGACATTTTCTCTCTAAGCATCCCCTCTTCTCTGATTTATTTAACCCCCCTCCAAGAAGTATGAAATGTAACATAACTTATTCATTATAATGTTATTATCATTCAGACAAAGCATAAGTTTCATAGCCTTCAATCTTATTTAGTAACAGAGCCATCAAACAGATAATCAAACCCCTCTTGCCACACTCACCTATCACAACCTCTCTTTCACAATTTGCCAATAGTTCTCTCTGACATTATAACTACATTATTTATAACCAATGGAAAACCAAGGTTTTAAACTATCAAATGATTTATTACAGAATGTTGTTTTCTGTGCAGAGAATTGTTAATTATGCTTCCAGTTCAAACTTTATTCCCACTGGAAACACATCAAAGAGCTTAGCTGAATTTTTAATGGCTCTTATTGCATAGTTATAAAACCAGAAAAATTAGGATAATTATTGGACATTGTCTGCTTTGTTCATGCTATAATTCTGTGTTCTTTGGTGCATTATTTAATTAAATAAAAAATATTTTAGTACAGTAGTAACATTAATATAAAAAAGTATGGTTAAGTGTCTCCCAGAGTCAACAGCAAAAAAAAAAGACCCAGATAGGTACTTTATTTTTTGTTTTTCTTGTGTATTCTCTATTTATTGTTATAAAAGTAACTAAAATAAAAAAATGTTAAACTTTTTAGATTAGATTAGGTAAAATAAAGAATAATAACTACAATAATAAAATTCTTCATGAAGTATGCTCACGAGCAACTCATGAGTAGCTTGTGCATTGTGTAATTCAGTTGGTTAACATGAGCTGCAGATTTTCTAAGTGACTTAAAATATTTTATAGTGGGAATATCAGTTATGTTTCCAAGGGCAAAAAATCAATAAAATTTAAGTATAAATAGATGTATACTATTATGAGTTTAAAACTATATAGGATAAACAAATGTAGTTTCCTGTTACAATGTGAAATCATTCTAGAAAGATAAAAGGGTAATTTAGATTTATTTAGTTGTTTTTTTTTGTTATGAGGTCGATCAAATTGACCAACCTCGTATAAAGTTACGGTAGAGAAAGTAACAGCTAAAATAAAAAGTTTTACTGAAAAAAATGTGAAAGTTATTTTGTAGGTATTAGGGATTATACAAATGAAATTGGAGATTTTTCTGGTGAAGAAAAGTATATTTAATCTTAATATGAAAATCACTTTGCACTTGGAGCAGGCAACACTTTGACTTCACATATTCATGGAGAAATTCTTAGAGAAAATACTGTATTGAAAATTCTGCTTTTTGTCTACAAATGACTCTTAACAATCTCTGAAAGCTTGTGAAATTTTATGAATATAGACAAAACATATTAGAAGTTATAGCATGGAAACT
>NW_013676756.1:10861-15742 GCF_000517525.1 Limulus polyphemus | reverse complement strand
AACTAGAGGATTGAATGTGTATTACGGTTTAAATCTACACCGATAACCTCTGGGTAACGGTAGTTATCCGTAACTAGAGGATTGAATGTGTATTACGGTTTAAACCTACACCGATAACCTCTGGGTAACGGTAGTTATCTATAACTAGAGTATTGAACGTGCATTACGGTTTAAATCTACACCGATAACCTCTGGGTAACGGTAGTTATCTATAACTAGAGGATTGAATGTGTATTACGGTTTAGATCTACACCGATAACCTCTGGGTAACGGTAGTTATCTATAACTAGAGTACTTGAATGTGTATTATGGTTTAAACCTACAGCGATAGCCTCTGGGTAACGGTAGTTATCTATAACTAGAGTATTGAACGTGCATTACGGTTTAAATCTACACCGATAACCTCTGGGTAACGGTAGTTATCTATAACTAGACGGATTGAATGTGCATTACGGTTTAAATCTACACCGATAACCTCTGGGTAACGGTAGTTATCTATAACCCCCGTAATACACATTCAATACTCATTTAAACCTACACCGATAACCTCTGGGTAACGGTAGTTATCCGTAACTAGAGGATTGAATGCGTATAACGGTTTAAATCTGAATTTCATACCTGACAATTGAAAGAAGACATTGAACAAAAGGTGGCGCTTTAAAAGCAATGTTTTATTATACACATACAAACACAATAGAGCAGGTGTGTATCCACTGAACGAAAACACTGTACTTATCTTTTTGTGAAAATATCCATCTTAATATCGAGAAAATGAATCTGAGTGTGGTTGGATTGATAAATACATTATACACATAGCAAAAAAGTCAATTCTTCAAGATGGCATTAGCAACCCACGTAAAAATAGAGCGCGCATTGCTTCCAGTTGTTTCTTAACCTCTGTATGATTAATGTTACACACTTGCATATCTAAGGAATTTCCAGTGACACTTTCCATGGGAAAATTCAGCAATATCAAATAAGTTAATGACGTTTTACAATGTGTTACTAGCTCAATAATAAGGTCGTGAGATTAATACCCTGCATGTTAAATCCAATATGCTCACCAGAAGTAAGTATGAAAAAATGTCTATGTTTCGAAATTAAAACGAAAAGGAATTCCTGGTATGTTTCATTTATTCCTCTTGCCTTCATGAACCGACTTGGCTATTCAAACTCTAAAAACAATGGTATGTAAAAAATATCAAGCCCACGGACTAATTTTGTCTTAAAGTATGCCTTGTTTCTAACAAACGAGCTTCACAACACTATTTACACAACACAGTAAAGCACGACTATTTAACAAAGATTAATACAATACATAATAAAAAACATAGTTTAACAATGATCAATTAATGTCTATAACAATATTGTACAATACCAAAGACCGTTTGTTAACTTCAGATATTTGTGCAAACCTACACAAGGCCTAACTGTTCTGACCATCCCTAGTCAACAGCATCCACTGTCACTCTTATAATATAACCATGACACCATAGTACAGAGCACAATTTTGCTGCAACAGGACATGAGTAATGGATCCTTGGGTATACTAGCCACTAAGCCAGACCCAGCCCAATACCTCAGATGTGTAATTAAACTCTAATATATATTCATACAAAATATCATTAACTTCAGGAGAAAAACACAATCACAATAATGCCTTTCAACAAAGTTGTATTAGACTTGAATATATTTACCCATGCAGTCCATTGTTATTGGGCCTGATCAGGTCAACTATGGGCAATTTCCCAAAGACCTGTATTTCACAACTAAAACCGACTGAGGATTGTTATAGTGGGTGGATCTTTAAAATATCAGTGTCTCAATTACAGCAGGTGGATCTTTAAAATACCAGTGTCTCAATTATAGTGGGTGGATCTTTAAAATATCAATGTCTCAATTATAGTAGGTGAATCTTTAAAATACCAGTGTCTCAATTATTGTGGGTGGATCTTTAAAATACCAGTGTCTTAATTACAGCAGGTGGATCTTTAAAATACCAGTGTCTCAATTATAGTGGGTGGATCTTTAAAATACCAGTGTCTCAATTATAGTGGGTGGATCTTTAAAATACCAGTGTCTCAATCAATATAGATGTCAACTACCTTTGTTCTTTAAGTGATAAAACTGAGATAAACATAGTTTGAGTTGACTGTCCAAGGTTGTAGTTTCACGCAAAGTGCTTTATATATAGTAAGGCCAAGCAAGGTTCTGGTGGCCCTTGTATCAGTTAAGAACTTTGCTTCTGTAAACTTTTACTGAGATTTACAAGTTCCATCCAGCTCTGTTTAAGATGGTTTGTCAACCAATCTTCAGACGCAAGTTGACCTTTGTGCTATCCAAGTTGTTGGCCAAACTCGACCAGGGCTCTGCTAGTTCAATGGAGCAGAATCAACCATTACTTCCCTTTATCTAACCTGCATCTGCTTTAAGGTTGGGCAGAACTCTACATGTCTCCTATCTTGTATGGGAATGAGATATGGAAAACTTCATTTGAAATATCCAAATAATCTATAACACAAAGAGATATACCTTTCATCGTACATCAGTGGGATATACCTTCCATTGTACATCAGTGGGATATACCTTCCACTGTACATCAGTGGGATATACCTTCCATTGTACATCAGTGGGATATACCTTCCATTGTACATCAGTGGGATATACCTTCCACTGTACATCAGTGGGATATACCTTCCATTGTACATCAGTGGGATATACCTTCCATCGTACATCAGTGGGATATACCTTCCATCGTACATCAGTGGGATATACCTTCCACTGTACATCAGTGGGATATACCTTCCACTGTACATCAGTGGGATATATCTTCCATCGTACATCAGTGGGATATACCTTCCATCGTACATCAGTGGGATATATCTTCCACTGTACATCAGTGGGATATACCTTCCATTGTACATCAGTGGGATATACCTTCTACTGTACATTATTCACAAAGTTCTCACAGGTCTACCTCTTTCAAGCCTTGAACTTAACCCAATAGATAGTTTGGTTATCCACCATCCATATGCTCAAACGAGTCAAATATTGGTTCACTCAGACTCAGCAACAGGCATTGTACTACCTGTAGAAAGAAGTCTACATGTTCTATTTCACATTCAGAAGAAACATCATACACCTGCAGTTGTGAAAGAAAAATGTCTCTGGTGATACCTCAGATAAAATGCAAAGGAAATACTTATAACATTTTGGGTACAAACTTGTGTTGGTTCCTGTTCTTATACCTCAAGTTCTACAAAACCACATGTTGTTTCTACTGTAAAAAACACTTGTTGTTTCAGTTGTAAATTTCCTTCGTCAAAGCATCAGACGCTTTCATCCACTTCATGGGATGTTACCTCTTCCACTTTTTCTTGATAGTACAACAGCTACAACTGACAGAATTCATTCACCAAATCTCCTCCTGGTCACGGATGACAGAGAGTAATTCTAGGATTGTTCCACTAGTCAGAGATCTTCCCGCTTGATCTCGGGACCTCCAAAATGCAAGTCACCATTTAAACTTTCAGTTATCCACGTCTTAGGTACATCAAATCTGATCATAAACAAGTTCATGGATCATGATTAGAAACACTGTCCTTTGAATCAACGGTAATATCCAGGAGCAAACTCCTAGTGTGTGTCATCCTCTTGGATTATAACCCACTTTTGGTAACCAACTCCTCCGCTCGTGCATAAGTTATTCATTTTCAAATTGTCATCATAGTGAACTACAACCATATTTGTACAACAAGAGTATAAAGGAAAGTGGAAAAACACACAATAAATAAAAAAACAACAACAAATATTGAGCTTTCAACTTTATTACACTTCTCTGTGGTATTCTCAAGCACCCTAATAGCTTCTAGGTAAGAATACCCACTTTAAATAGCAGCATGGAAGAATATGTATATCATAGAGTTAAATAACGCAATGTCAGATATTTATTATATAAGGTAGATGATATATATATAATAGGAATCAAATATCTCAATAAACATATCTTTTCTGGAAAGTTTGTTTTATTTTCAGAAAAAAAAACAACACAAAAACATGTTGATCAATATATGTATGTATATATATTTTCTCATACAGAAAATGTTATGTAACACAAGCCCCTTCAACATGATTGTACAAACACGTCTATATGTTCTTCTTGGAATAAAAGTTATAAATATTCAACAAAAAAGTGGGTTTTATTTGAAATTATCAAGGAATAGAACTGTTGCCTGTATATAACTAGTGTTGTTCCATAGCTTTAGCTATTTACCTGATGCTTAGTGCTATTATAAAATCCTGTCATAAGTTATGCTGTGATATATTGATCAACCATGATGAATCCAGAAGTAAACCAAGAGTATACCCGTTAGACTGAGACAGTTTTATACGTAAAATTTACATGTCATAAGTAATGCTGTGATATATTGATCAACCATGATGAATCCAGAAGTAAACCAAGAGTATACCCGTTAGACTGAGACAGTTTTATACGTAAAATTTACATGTCATAAGTAATGCTGTGATATATTGATCAACCATGATGAATCCAGAAGTAAACCAAGAGTATACCCGTTAGACTGAGACAGTTTTATACGTAAAATTTACAAACGATCTCCTTTCAATGTGCATATACAGTAATTTGGCAACAACCTGGTTAAAATCTAGCACATACAATAAACCACCCTGTTCTCCCTTACTGATACTGCAACAAGTAAAACATTGCATTAAGTTCTTATGGTTTCTTGATGAAATATTTTACCGCTAAGATTCAAAGTTAAAACATTTTAATCTTTATATGAGAACCTGGTCTAAGTGTTAAACCTTCCATAAACAATAGTTTTTACAACAAACTGATCTAACAGTTAAACCTTCCATAAA
>NW_013676756.1:9054-10173 GCF_000517525.1 Limulus polyphemus | reverse complement strand
CATAAACAATAGTTTTTACAACAAACTGATCTAACAGTTAAACCTTCCATAAACAATAGTTTTTACAACAAACTGATCTAACAGTTAAACCTTCCATAAATAGTTTGTTTTGATTTAAATTCTTTACAGTTTATTACACGTCACATTGTTCACGTCTATATAAAACTAAGGTTTTAATCTACCACAATGAACATGTCAAAATTAATCCTGTTCAATCTTGTTCATTGACACATAGCAGTAACTTGTATATGTCATCACAAAACTGACCATCAGCTTCACAAAGGTATTGTGGTCATAATAATAAACAGGAAAACCATGAATAACTACTAACCATGTGTCCAATTTCTTTTCATGTCAAATGTCTCATTTTTGACAGTTGTTTTTTACCAACCTAAAGATTTAAATATTCTATAATGTTGAGATACATACTGAGTAGATAACTTATAACAGATCAATGCTGAGAATTTACAGGTTATTATGTGTACTTTGATATTACCTACTCATAGTATCTGCTAAGAAAACACATACTACAAATAATTTACAAACTTTATGATAAAGGATTTTTAAATGAGAAAAAATAAATCAGCCTCTAGTTAACAATCTTTCATTTGTATCAAAACCTCTTAATGTAGCTTATCCATGATTACAATTGTTACATTTACTTGATTAAAATACAAGTCTTGTTACTTCTTACTTTATTGTATTCACTTCTTACTTTATTTGAAATAGGAAATCTGCCTGATGTTAATTAGTTTCATTAATCCTAAAAATATGGTAACTGCATAGTTTAGAAGCAGGTCCTACAGAGAATGTGGTCTACTAACAAGACAGCAGGTCCTACAGAGAATGTAATCTACTAATGAGACAGCAGGTCCTACAGAGAATGTGGTCTACTAACAAGACAGTAGGTCCTACATAGAACATGGTCTATTAACGAGACAGCAGGTCCTACATAGAACGTGGTCTACTAACAAGACAGCAGGTCCTACAGAGAATGTGGTCTACTAACAAGACAGCAGGTCCTACAGAGAATGTGGTCTACTAACAAAACAGCAGGTCCTACAGAGAATGTGGTCTACTAACAAGACACCAGGTCCTACAGAGAATGTGGTCTACTAA
>NW_013676756.1:0-8212 GCF_000517525.1 Limulus polyphemus | reverse complement strand
AAACCTATACAAACTGGTGTATATGTGAAGGATACTGGTCAGTTTCAGTAAAACTGTACAAACTAATATATATGTGAAGGATACTGGTCAGTTTCAGTAAAACTATACAAACTGATATACATGTGAAGGATACTTGTCAGTTTCAGTGAAACTGTACTAACTGGTATATATGTGAAGGATACTGGTCAGTTTCAGTAAAACTATACAAACTAATATATATGTGAAGGATACTAGTTAGTTTCAGTAAAACTACACAAACTGGTGTATGTGTGAAGGATACTGGTCAGTTTCAGTAAAACTGTACAAACTAATGTATATGTGAAGGATACTGGTCAGTTTCAGTAAAACTATACAAACTGGTGTATATATGAAGGATACTGGTCAGTTTCAGTAAAACTGTACAAACTAATGTATATGTGAAGGATACTGGTCAGTTTCAGTAAAACCATACAAACTGGTGTATGTGTGAAGGATACTGGTCAGTTTCAGTAAAACTGTACTAACTGGTGTATATGTGAAGGATACTGGTCAGTTTCAGTAAAACTATACAAACTGGTGTATATGTGAAGGATACTGGTCAGTTTCAGTAAAACTGTACTAACTGGTGTATATGTGAAGGATACTGGTCAGCTTCAGTAAACTGTACTAACTGGTGTATATGTGAAAGATACCGGTCAGCTTCAGTAAACTGTACTAACTAATGTATATGTGAAGGATACTGGTCAGTTTAAATAAAACTATACAAACTGGTGAATATGTGAAGGATACTGGTCAGTTTCAGTAAAACTATACAAACTGATATACATGTGAAGGATACTGGTCAGTTTCAGTAAAACTGTACTAACTGGTATATATGTGAAAGATACTGGTCAGCTTCAGTAAAACTGTACTAACTGGTGTATATGTGAAGGATACCGGTCAGTTTCAGTAAAACTGTACTAACTGATGTGTATGTGAAAGATACCGGTCAGCTTCAGTAAACTGTACTAACTGATGTGTATGTGAAAGATACCGGTCAGCTTCAGTAAACTGTACTAACTGATGTGTATGTTATGGATATTTAGTACTGATCATAGCTGAAGAAGACAGACCAATGTTCTGTTGAAACATGTAGTATGTTCCACCATCAATAAAACGTTTTCTTATGCTTATAATTTCTTTGCCTACCTATTATTATATTGGCTTCCTTACTCAAGTGTAATTATATCAGTTATAGTGTAGGTTTTACTCCCTGGATCATCTGTATTGGTCAGTTTGAGTAAAACTATATTACCTGGGACTTATGTTAATGTAAACTGCTTTATTTTATTCAAGTTCTATTTTTGGTACGTCTCTATTGGAAGACATAGAGAAAATGTATTGGAACTAGGATTTGTTCAAGTAACTTATGAACAATCATTCAAAAAAAAAATTTGCTTGACAAAAAAATTTAACATTCAAAAATTTACACAAAGATAAACAAGAACCCTCCAAATATACACACTTTCCCTGAATAAATATTTATGACACACTTTTGCAATTTTAAAAACAAGTTAAAATATACAAGATTGAGAATAGAAATAATGCAGAAGAATAAAACACATCTCTTAAGGTCCAGTTCAGCTACACAAACATAAGATACAGTAGATATTCCACAGCTTCACAGAGGAAACATTTGGCCATGTTATAAGTTATAAATCAACATAGAAAACATTACATACAAACAGTAGTTGTCTACAGTTTTAAATAGGTCCACATTTTTGATTCCTGCACGGTAAAGCTCGTCAATCACCTGGAAATGTTTAATGATATAAAGTGTAACAAATTTAGATGATCGTAGAAACCGTTTCTTTTGTACAATGAAACATCTGGTTCACATATAATAAACAAATTTGTGTTCACACCCCGAGTCCACTTTCTGCAATATGACCTTTAAGATTGGAATGATAAGACTTAAAACAAAATAGTCATGATTTAAAAAATCAATGAAGTTAAAAACAATATTTCTTAAAGTAGGTATCAACTATTGTCAGCATTAAAGACTCAAGTTTATAATGATCTCTGTTGTTAAGCTCCAACAAGTCATCAGTTTTATACAGTTTCTTCAACTTTGACTATTTACCTATCAACATATATAAATAGATTCTCTAGAAAAGTTACAAAGATAGACCAGTGACTATAATCTGTGACCTTACTTTATTTTACAGGTTGGAAGAGCAGCTATTATCATCTGTGACTTAATTATACAGGATGGAACAGCAGCTATTATCATCTGTGACTTAATTATACAGGATGGAACAGCAGCTATTGTCACCTGTGGCTTTATTATACAGGATGGAACAGCAGCTATTGTCATCTGTGACTTTATTATACAGGATGGAACAGCAGCTATTGTCATCTGTGACTTTATTATACAGGATGGAACAGCAGCTATTGTCATCTGTGACTTTATTTTGCAGATTGTAATAGTAGCTATTATCATCTGTGACCTTACTATATTTTACAGGTAAAAACAGTAGTTATTATCATCTGTGACCTTACTTTATTTTACAGGTAAAAACAGTAGTTATTATCATCTGTGACCTTACTTTATTTTACAGGTAAAAACAGTTGTTATTATCATCTGTGACCTTACTTTATTTTACAGGTAAGAACAGTAGTTGTTATCATCTGTAAATTTACTAAATTTTACAGGTTGGACCAGCAGCTATTATCATCTGTGACCTTACTTTATTTTACAGGTAAGAACAGTAGTTGTTATCATCTGTGAATTTACTAAATTTTACAGGTTGGACCAGCAGCTGTTTTCATCTGTGACCTTACTATATTTTACAGGTAAAAACAGTAGTTATTGTCATCTGTGACCTTACTAAATTTTACAGGTTGGACCAGCAGCTGTTATCATCTGTGACCTTACTAAATTTTACAGGTTGGACCAGCAGCTATTATCATCTGTGACCTTACTTTATTTCACAAAGTTCATCTTGTTATTTAATTTTCAATTTCTGATCTGCCAGGTAAGGAATTACTTTCTTACAGTTATTTTAATTTATAAAGTCAACACACCACATTAGATTAACTTTACTTGTCAAATACTTTAGTGTTTCTATTGAACGCTTGATGATGAAATTTCACATTTTTTAAATAATTCAGTACAGACATACTATACTAACAAACGTATACTTCTCAAAACCTTTAGATTTTTGGTAAAAATATTGCATCAAATTACGTGTTCCATAAAAGAAACAATGATGAGGTTAATTAGCTTCGAAAACGAACACAAATTAAACATGACAACGCAACCTGTAAACAGCTTAAAATGACAAGTTGTAAGAGCCCGTACTAATTAAAGCCAAGTTAAATGAGATTAACTACAGAAAAAAAGAAAAGCCATTTCTTGATGCCAACAAAACTACAAAAGCAAAGAATACTGAACACGTTTAGTTTACTTCATTTTCAAAGTCACTGCCCCACAAACATAACAGGAGCAGAGTCTCTTCAACTTTGTCATTAGAAATGAACACTGTATTTTATGAAACTTGGTAAAAATTCCATTTTAATGTTGAGTAGGAGAAACTTCTATCTTTACAACTGTGACTACAATCACGAGTCACTAGGAAACAACACAATGCTGCAGTTTATAAGTAGGTTTCTACAACTCTAGATTAACGTCTCGTTCTCTTAACAGACATATTACAACCTAAATGTTTGTCTACAAACTAAATCAAACATATCCTTCCTACTGTACACACCATGTCTCAACGGACAGAAACAGAAAATCTTTGACTACTAATTATATTCATTTGTTTTTCATAATAACTTTCATTATCTTTGTATACTTTTGATATAAATACAAATAACTTAATACGCATTCCGGATTTTCTCCAATCTTAAACTATATATTCAGTAACAATTTTTTTATCCAGGTCAACAGTTTTTTTTTTCTCAAAATATACACACACTGGACTATGATACTTTATAAAACCACAACGATGATCTCACCAGATGTATGTCAATAAATATGAACTAAGGAAGGTATGATACAGTACACAAATATACACATGGTAGTTAAAAAGATCACTTAACAGTACGTTACAACGTTAGTTGTTCACACTCAACTGAAGTACTTGAGTCCACAAACGACCAAAAACTTCTCAATGAACAATTCCGAGTCCAGAAGAGCAATATGAGCAGTTCGACCAATCAGAGAATTGGGATTACTAGGCAGAGCATGGTGAACATCGTAACGAACAAGATTGACGTCGGGTTTCTCCACAATGGGTTGGAGAATATTTTTAACCATTTCCCTGTAAACCGCTCCTAAAAGTTTAGAAAAAATAATATTTCAGTCACGGGATTTTAGTAGGATACAAAAAAAATTACCAAAATAGATTGGAAAACATAAAAAGAAGAGTCTTGGTCACTCCCCTACATCGGTCCAAGGACATTATAAAACTAAACCTTTTATCAGGAAATCTTGATCACAAGATATATGTATAATCTGCTGGGTTTATATTGCCACACAGAATACAGTATTCAACACTGAAAACCTAGAAGATGGACGAAGGCACAAACCTTGCAAAGAGGCATCTCTGACGGCAGACTTACAGAGTTCAATTCGAGCTGAATGAGATGTAACATAGCGGTCTTGAGATGAACCAAACAGTAACACATTCTTGAAATGTTCCAAACCTGAGAAGAAAAATTCAGATTTTTAGTAGTTAATGTTGATAGATATGCAACACTGAACATCACTAGATGTCAGCCCGTGGGGGAAAAGATACGTATCCTTTGCCCAGGGCATTGAGCGAAACATTTATTATAGTACAAAACATTAAATTTTTAATTACTGCAATCTTTTTATTTTTAACAAGAGAAATACAAAACAATTCAAATTATTTTATGGCTATTATAGCGTAAATGTCTGTTAAAATCAGATGGCTACAGTTCAAAAGTTTACTGATAGTTTCTCACTAAAAGTGTTCCCCATTTCAAGCAATGTCTGTGTACAAAACAACGTACTTTCATAAAAATAAGCCATCTACAGAGTAACGCAAACTGTTTTTACAAACATGAATAGCTACAATTTCCACTACCATAAATATTGAAGATTTAACAGAAGAAAAATAATGTTTAAAATCTCGTTTAAAACCCAGATTTTTCTGAGGTTTTATACTACATGTTAGTACTCGATGAAAATGCACTTATCACAAAGGAAACTAAAGATAAATGTCATGAAAATTGAAAGACTATGGTGCAAAAGAGGCATAATTTGGTTAAAAACACCAACAAAAGCAAATTCCCAGTTTAATTTATTACTACATGTGTTCAATTAATTTATTTTCTGACCTGATTTCTTGCTAAGTTTGTATAGAAAAGTCTCCCGGAGATCAGCAGCATCCTTCATCCCCAACTGGAGAAGTGAGCCAGACTTTTTCCATTTCTGCATGAACCACATTCCTGGGCAGATAACATAAAACAAAGTTCTTACTGAGAAGGAAACGTAAACATAATATAGGATATTAAACCTCGATTAAGGAATAATGATGTGAATAATATCAAAATTAAACAAAACTGTTACCAACAATATAACTGATATACAATAAAAATAAAACTGTTACTGAGAAATCTGTACAATGGGCTAACTGTGCTGGCCCCACTACGGGTATCAAAACCCAATTTTTAACATCAAAATCATTAGTTATACTATTTAGCCAGTGGGGAGCCTACTAAGAGTAAAACATAAACAATATACAAAATTAAACAAAACTGTTACCAGCAATATAACTGATATACAATAAAAATAAAATTGTTACTGAGAAATCTGTACAATGATCTAACTGTGCAGGCCCCACTACGGGTATCAAAACCCAATTTTTAACATCAAAATCATTAGTTATACTGTTTAGCCAGTGGGGAGCCTACTAAGGAGTAAAACATAAATAATATCAAAATTAAACAAAACTGATACTGAGAACTAACAATATAAACAATGCACAATTTTACCTGTATAGGAAAGGAAATTATGCTAACATAAAAGTAAATCAAGAAACAACAATCTATAACCATAATGTAGTGGCTATATGCTTCAACAAAACATTGGTCTGTCAATGTTTTGTGTCAAAAGATGTAATGTGTTACCCTAAAATAAAACCACTTTATACTTATAAAGTGTTGTTTGTCAATTTACTATTGCTATAGAAATTTCAAGAACACTTTTTCTAAAACAAAACTATATAAATAGTATGCAATATTAAAATTGTTACTGAAAAGTAACAATATATAAACAACATACATCATAAAACAAAACAATACAAATAGTATACGATATTAAAATTGTTACTGAAAAGTAACAATATAAACAACGTACATCAGAAAACAAAACTATATAAATAGTATACAATATAAACAACATACATCATAAAACAAAACAATACAAATAGTATACAATATTAAAATTGTTACTGAAAAGTAACAATATAAATAACATACATCATAAAACAAAACTATATAAATAGTATATAACATTAAAATTGTTACTGAAAAGTTACAATAGAAACAACACAACATAAACAGGTAGTACTAGGGAGGATAAACACAATTACACTAACAGGGCACCAAAAGAAAAATATATGTGTAACACACTGTTAGCAGAGTAGAGATTAAACATTTCTTAATCAGAACAACCTATAAGTTACTATATGTATACTGCTTCAGCATCTTGTACTACACTTAACTTTTGGTTCAAACTAAACCTATCGTTAGAGCTTGGTACTAGGTATGGAAGATTTGTAAGGAAACTAAATCCATTCTTGGTACTGATTAAGTACATCAATGTTCTAAGTTTCATTCATAGTGTTAGATACACTAAACAACATCCTATGTACTAAACGTTGCACTGCCAGAACAACAAACAAAATTCTTGGTACTAGGTAAACAAACCAGTGCCAGGACAACAAAACAAATTCTTGATACCAGGTTAATAACCAGTATAATGATCCCAAACTAATTGCTTGACACTAGATAAACAATTATATTTTACCAAACCACACAACATTAATCTTACCCATGTTGACCAGTCCACTGCTATTGTATAATGTCCCCAAGTGTGGTCCAGAGAGAGAAAGAAAGGTATGGAGGTTGTCCAAGAAGGGTTTCATCTCTGGCCTGGTAAGAGCTGACCGGATAATTATATTTCCCAAAGAATGACCAATGAAACTAGTGAAGAAAAGGAAACATGTTTATAACAAACATTAAAAAACTGTAAAAACAAATACCTTACAACTAATAATAACCAGTTAACAAAGTTAAAACAGGTACTTTACAACTAATAATAACCATTTAAGAAAGTTAAAACAAGTACTTTACAACTAATAATAACCATTTAAGAAAGTTAAAACAGGTACTTTACAACTAATAATAACCATTTAAGAAAGTTAAAACAAGTACTTTACAACTAATAATAACCATTTAAGAAAGTTGTAAAGTACTTGTTTTAACTAATAATTTTTCCACTGTAGATAAATTATGAAGCCCCTATTCTTCTACTATAGATAAATTATGAAGCCCCTATTCTTCTACTATAGATATATTATGAAGTCCCTATTCTTCCACTGCAGACAAATTATGAAGCCCCTATTCTTCTACTATAGATAAATTATGAAGCCCCTATTCTTCTACTATAGATAAATTATGAAGCCCCTATTCTTCTACTATAGATATATTATGAAGTCCCTATTCTTCCACTGCAGACAAATTATGAAGCCCCTATTCTTCTACTATAGATAAATTATGAAGCCCCTATTCTTCCACCGTAGATAAATTATGAAGCCCCTATTCTTCCACTGTAGATAAATTACAAAGTCCCTATTCTTCTACTGTAGATAAATTACAAATCCCCTATTCTTCTACTATAGATAAATTACAAATCCCCTTTTCTTCTACTGTAGATAAATTACAAAGTCCCTATTCTTCTACTATAGATAAATTACAAAGTCCCTATTCTTCTACTGTAGATAAATTACAAAGTCCCTATTCTTCTACTATAGATAAATTACAAATCCCCTATTCTTCTACTGTAGATAAATTACAAAGTCCCTATTCTTCTACTGTAGATAAATTACAAATCCCCTATTCTTCTAATATAGATAAATTACAAAGTCCCTATTCTTCTACTGTAGATAAATTACAAATCCCCTATTCTTCTACTGAAGATAAATTACAAAGTCCCTAT
>NW_013676755.1:17305-18121 GCF_000517525.1 Limulus polyphemus | reverse complement strand
TCGATCGATTTTCGTCATATTGTGATCAGCTGAAAAAAATTAGCTGGACCTGAGCTCGACAGTCAAAATTACATTTTAAGCTGATGTATTGTTGTTTAACTTGACTTTTATTGTCTATATTGACGTGTTATTGTCTTGCTTGACGTGTTATTGTTTAACTTGACATGCTATTGTTTAAGTTGACGTGTTATTGGTTATCATGAAGTCTTATTGTTTAAGTTGACGTGTTATTGTTTATCATGAAGTCTTATTGTCTAACTTCGCGTGTTATTGTCTAGCTTGACGTGTTATTGTCTAGCTTGACGTGTTATTGTCTAGCTTCACGTGTTATTGTTGAACATGAAGTCTTACTGTCTAGTTCGACTTGTTATTGTTTAGCTTGATGTCTTATTTCTTTTCTAACAAACACTGTAACTTTAATTGTTTTTCTTTCTCGTTTTTTCACACGTTTGCTAGAGTTGGTATTTATTTATTTTCTAAAGGAACTTCAGTGTGATATACACGAATGTTATTCCTTCCGAAACAAATCATGCTACGTTCTGTATTTGACTAAACTTCATGGAAAAAAATAATAGCTTTCCAAAGTCCTTTCCTATTGGTCCTTATAGGTCTTGTGACCAAGCCATCAGAAAAGACACATTGTTCCGAGAACTTTATAGAGAAATTGTTAATGTTTCATGCAAATCTAGAAACAGAAAAGAAAATGATACATACTTAGAATAAAATTATGAAAATCGAATTTGTTTTATAATTTATTAGTTTAGGCTATAGTATCACTTATGTTTAAAAAAAAAAAAAAAAAAAAAAAAAAAAAAA
>NW_013676755.1:15029-16478 GCF_000517525.1 Limulus polyphemus | reverse complement strand
TTATGAAATTAACTCCCTCTGAGGTATGCGGAGTTCGATCCCTGCGACGGGCACGGCACAGATAACTTATTGTGTAGCTCTATGCTTAACAACAAACATACATTCATGAAAACACAGATATTTTCATACTTGCGTTAGGCTACTTTAAAAACCATTATCTCAGTTTTTGTGCTTTGACAAATTTAAAAAACTCTTAGAATAGTTACGTATGAACTACGTAATAACGTATGAACAGAAAAGTTTCGTAATATTTGTATCTTTATATTCTTTCAAATCACACATCTGAATCCTGAGGGCAAATAAAAAAATATATCTAAGGGCTAAATTCCCTCAATTTCTTTTTCACATTGAAAATCTTGTTGATTTTAAAATATATCAGTATGGACATGTATCTCTCTGTGTGTATTTATCCATTATATATAAACGTATTAAGTAAGTTCCACACAGAGTTCACATACAAATTAGCACACTATTACCAATAGATACAATATTAATTGGAAATACATTTCATGCGTTGTAATAATCTTCAGATCTTTTTTCAATGATCCTACGATGTCCACTGTTTATAATAATATTACTTAAGATGGACGTTGATTCTAAGATTCCTGTTTCTGGAAGTCATTAATTCAACAAATGAATATTCTCGCTATTGACAAGATTTTTATTGGTGAACCAATAATATATCACAAAATTTGACCAATCTAGTAGATTTAAATTAGTCCTAAACGTATATTGTTAGCAAAAATAATAATATTCACGTAAATAATAATCATATAAATAATAATATTGACATAAATAACAATCCTATAAATAGTAATATTAAGATCATTAATGATATTTACATAAATAATAATATTAACATCAATAATGATATTCACGTCATTAATCATCATATAAACAATAATATTGACATCAATAAAGATATTTACATAAACAATAATATTGACATCAATAAGGATATTTACATAAATAATAATATTGACATCAATAAGGATATTTACATAAATAATAATATTGACATCAATAAGGATATTTACATAAATGATGATATTGACATCAATAAGGATATTTACATAAATGATGATATTGACATCAATATTGACATTTACATAAATGATGATATTGACATCAATATTGACATTTACATAAATGATGATATCGACATCAATATTGACATTTACATAAATGATGATATCGACATCAATATTGACATTTACATAAATGATGATATCGACATCAATATTGACATTTACATAAATGATGATATCGACATCAATATTGACATTTACATAAATGATGATATCGACATCAATATTGACATTTACGTGAATGATGATATCGACATCAATATTGACGTTTACGTGAATGATGATATCGACATCAATATTGACGTTTACGTGAATGATGATATCGACATCAATATTGACGTTTACGTGAATGATGATATCG
>NW_013676755.1:6241-14220 GCF_000517525.1 Limulus polyphemus | reverse complement strand
CTGACTATCAAATCAGAAACACGTGAGAGATTATTACAAGTGTATCTGACTATCAAAACAGAAACACGTGAGAGATTATTACAAGTGTATCTGACTATCAAATCAGAAACACGTGAGAGATTATTACAAGTGTATCTGACTATCAAATCAGAAACACGTGAGAGATTATTACAAGTGTATCTGACTATCAAATCAGAAATACGTGAGAGATTATTACAAATGTATCTGACTATCAAATCAGAAATACGTGAGAGATTATTACAAATGTATCTGACTATCAAATCAGAAACACGTGAGAGATTATTACAAATGTATCTGACTATCAAATCAGAAACACGTGAGAGATTATTACAAATGTATCTGACTATCAAATCAGAAACACGTGAGAGATTATTACAAGTGTATCTGACTATCAGATCAGAAACACGTGAGAGATTATTACAAGTGTATCTGACTATCAGATCAGAAACACGTGAGAGATTATTACAAGTGTATCTGACTATCAGATCAGAAACACGTGAGAGATTATTACAAGTGTATCTGACTGTCAGATCAGAAACACGTGAGAGATTATTACAAGTGTATCTGACTGTCAGATCAGAAACACGTGAGAGATTATTACAAGTGTATTTGACTGTCACAACAGAAACACGTGAGAGATTATTACAAGTGTATTTGACTGTCACAACAGAAACACGTGAGAGATTATTACAAGTGTATCTGACTGTCACAACAGAAACACGCGAGAGATTATTACAAGTGTATCTGACTATCACATCAGAAACACGCGAGAGATTATTACAAGTGTATCTGACTATCACATCAGAAACACGCGAGAGATTATTACAAGTGTATCTGACTATCACATCAGAAACACGCGAGAGATTATTACAAGTGTATCTGACTATCACATCAGAAACACGCGAGAGATTATTACAAGTGTATCTGACTATCACATCAGAAACACGTGAGAGATTATTACAAGTCTATCTGACTATCACATCAGAAACACGTGAGAGATTATTATAAGTCTATCTGACTATCACATCAGAAACACGTGAGAGATTATTACAAGTCTATCTGACTATCACATCAGAAACACGTGAGAGATTATTATAAGTCTATCTGACTATCACAACAGAAACACGTGAGAGATTATTACAAGTGTATCTGACTATCACATCAGAAACACGTGAGAGATGATTAAAAGTGTATCTGACTGTAGCACTCTATTTTTAGACGACTTTTGAGCATCTAAAAATCTAATTAAAATTATATAAAATAGGTTAAGAAGTACGAGACTCTTGTTCTTTTTCTTGGTAAGAATATAACTGATTTATTACTATTTTTTGTGTGTGTTTCTTTGTTGTTAACACATAGCTTTACAATGGGATATCGGTGTTGTGCCTACCATTATCATGTTCAAATATTGCCTTTACTGTATCACACAAAGAATTGGACAAAAATCGTTGGTTTAATATTAATTTGGTTTGTCTTGACGTAAAAACGTAATATGATTATATATATAATTTTTTTTTATCGGTTTGCATCTAAAAAGAATAATATTTCACTAGAATAGCCAGATTAAGAACAATTCAGGTTGAGTTTACGTAGATTTGTAAGTTTTCTAATGTTTTTTTTTTTTACATCCGTCAACTGTGGTTTTGGTCTTCCATTGATTAATTAAAAACTTACAATTCCAACATATTTAATCATATTGTTTACACACAAGGACATTTCACTAATCAGGTGAAGTTGATTAATAAAAAATCAAACAGAGCTCACTTTGTAAAATCCCACTACCAACATGAACAAATCAAATCACTTAGCCCTAATTCCGACGTGCTTTTTATTTTGAGTTTTAATTAAAACTATAAATTGAATTCCAATTCGTTTTAGTTGCAAATTTCCAATCCTCAAATTTTATTACAAGAAATCAAAGTGGTGAAAAATTTAAGGAAAAAAGAAAACTCTTGAAGGCAAACAAAAATAATTCATGTTTAATGTTAATTAACTTTTCCACATTTATTTTCACTCTCACTGCAGACCACCAAGGATTTATTTTCAGTTTCCATGGTAACCCAAAAGGTTTTAAACTAAATTCTAAGGAAAGTTTTATTAACTTTTTTAACCATTTTTTTCGATGTAATTTTAACTTCGTAAGATTATTAATTTAGGGTTGTGAAGGGCTGACAATTGATTCAATACGTCTTTATAGCTTTAACCCGGCATTTGAGTTTGAAATGTAACTGGTGAATGTTCCTATAATAGATTCCAGAAATACTTACAGCAGGTGTTTATTAACATGTTTACCATTTCCTCTTTTTACCTATGACGTGCGTGTGCAAAATTACAAACAAATAAAATTAAAAAGCTGAATGCAATCGTTTTACAAATATGGAGTCCAAAACTGTTGTCAAATAATATAAGTTTACGAGCTTTCTATCAATACGTATGACGATAAAAGCGTGTGTATGACTTCCTAGTAAATATGTACCTTCTTGCTGTAGCAGTTTACAATTTACTCATATTTGACAACGAGTTCCGGTTATTTACTCATATTTGACAATGAGTTCCGGTTATTTACTCATATTTGACAATGAGTTCCGGTTATTTACTCATATTTGACAATGAGTTCCGGTTATTTACTCATATTTGACAATGAGTTCCGGTTATTTACTCGTATTTGACAACGAGTTCCGGTTATTTACTCGTATTTGACAACGAGTTCCGGTTATTTACTCGTATTTGACAACGAGTTCCGGTTATTTACTCATATTTGACAACGAGTTCCGGTTATTTAATTCCGCCAGAAGAAAAAAAAAGCCTTCTGGGCGTCATATTCCAAGGTAATAAGTTATGTACATTCCAATATTTATTGCTATAAAAATATCCTTAAACGTTGTGAATATTGGCACCCTTCTGTAAAACATTGTAAAACGAGATCAAATTACTTCCGGTATTTTGTTTACAGATATTTTCTAAATGACCATGTATTAAATTATTGTTTTCTTTTGTATGCAAATTTTCCACAAAGCTACACTAGGGTTAGTCACGAACGCATTCTTAATTCTGAACGGATAGACTAGGGAAAGTAGCTAGTCAACAGCACCAGCCGCTAACTTTTGGGCTACATTGTTTGTTGTTAAGCGCAAAGCTGCACAATGGACTATATGTGCTCTTCCAACCGCGGGTATCTAAACTTAATTTTCAGCAGTATAAACCAACAGACGACCTCCTGAGCCACTGGGGGAGGGGCTTTTGATGCCGCAATAGCAGGATTTGACTGTAACTCTTATAATTCAATCGTGGCTACAAATTGCGGAGCGCGTTTTTTTTTGCAGCATGTCGCTAACCATGAATTCTAGTATTTACAGTCCAGATACATTAAGAAATAAGCCACTATTAAATTAAGTGTTCATATATAAGCTTTTTGATTATGTGAGGCCCTGGCATGGTCTGATGGTTAGGATGAGGTTTGAATCTCATCACCAAACATATTTGCCTTCTCAGTCAAGAGGATTTTATAATGTGACGGTCAAATCCCGCTATTCGTCGCTAGAAGAGTAGCGCAAGTGTTGGCGGCAGGTGACATTTACTAGCCACCCTACCTCTAATCTATTGTTTCTAAATTAGTGACGGGTGGCGCAGGTAGCCCTCGAATAGATTTGTGTGAAATTCGACCAAACAAACACGTACAGTTGCCCGCCGCGGCTCAGTGGCAAATAAGAAGGCTTATAAAGCTAAACACCGGGAGTGGGCATAGATAGCCCATCCTGTAGCTCTGTACTTAACAAAAGAACAAGCAAAAAAGTACAGCAGGAGACTTAAGTAATACTAAAAACTTTAGGCATATTCAATTACGTATTGGAATAAGAACACCTATATCCAGAACACCTATATATAAGAACACCTATATATAAGAACACCTATATCCAGAACACCTATATATAAGAACACCTATATCCAGAACACCTATATATAAGAACATCTATATCCAGAACACCTATATATAAGAACATCTATATCCAGAACACCTATATATAAGAACACCTATATCCAAAACACCTATATATAAGAACACCTATATTCAGATATAAAAACAAACGGTCGATACTTTATTTATAATTTCTATGTGTGATAATAGTTACTCCAAAAGTAATTGTTCTATTAATATTTGTCCGCCGGTGAGTCAGTGGTAAATTTACAAACTTACCATGCTAACATCCAGGGCTCAATTCCTCACAGTGAACTGAGCGCATATCGTGCAGCTTTCCACTAAGAAAAGTACAACGACAACAACAACAATCTGTTAATATCAGCCCCATCATACTTCAAAAGCGTATGGTCTCTCATAAACACGCACCAAGAAAAACATTTCGTGTGTAATTTGAAAGTGCTGCAATTGTTTAACTTCTACCTCTAGTTTCGAAAATAACATTATAAAACGGCCCCCTTCCATTAAAAGCGGACAACATATTATATATACATATATATATATATATATCGCCCCCCCCCCAGTTGCACAGCGGTATGTCTGCGGACTTACAACGCTAGAAACCGGGTTTCGATACCCGTGGTGGGCAGAGCACAGATAGCCCATTGTGTAGCTTTGTGCTTAATTAGAAACAAACAAACATATATATATATATGCTAAAGAATGCTACTCTATTAAGTATGACCCTAATGCACTTTATTCAATAGAAACGTGAATCATGAGTCAGGTATCAAACATATATATATATATGTTTGTATTAAATTATAGATTGTATATTGATGTTCAAATAAAATCAAACGTGGAACACAATGAAATAAGCTTATCAACAACAATTGTGGAAAGTCATTCAGTTGCTATCTCTAGAGAACAAAAGTTTTTCAGTACTCTTGTGCTTTTTCCAGTCATATTAAAAGTTGATGCATTTTAAGTTAGTTTGATAGAATGGTCGACTGGTATATGAAACGACAAGTTATAGCAGCATAGATAATTCTCACGTGGTCTGATTAACAATTAATACTTGGGTCTTATATTGCTTAAACTCAACTTTTTATTGGATTGTACTTCGACATTTTCGTCATAAATTCAATTTTTTTTACTGTATTATGTTTCAACCTTCTGATCTCTGTTACTTCTCTAATAAGTTCAACAACAATAAAACTGCGGTTAGTGTGTGTGCGTGGTTCTGTAGTTCGCGTCCTGTTACTGTCAAAAAGAAATCGCGCTCCGAACTTTGGGGCGGAAAGTGCGTCATACGAGTGGAGAATCCTACTATTTCATCTCACAAGTGTAGTTCAATAGTTGGCGGTGGGTGGTGTTGACTAGCTGCCCTCCCTCTAGTCTAACGTTTTAAAATTAGGGACGGCTGGCACAGATAGGAACTTTAGGTGAAATCCAATAAAATAACCACACGTACAAAATCTAATCATTTTATAATGAAACTTTCGTTCTACAGAAAATAGATCACAAGAGGGTGAGGAGAATTCATGCTGGTGAAATAGATCACAAGAGGGTGAGGAGAATTCATGTTGGTGAAATAGATCACAAGAGGGTGAGGATAATTCATGTCGGTGAAATAGATCACAAGAGGGTGAGGATCATTCATGCTGGTGAAATAGATCACAAGAAGGTGAGAATCAATTCATGCTGGTGAAATAGATCACAAGAGGGTGAGGAGAATTCATGCTGGTGAAATAGATCACAAGAGGGTGAGGAGAATTCATGTTAGTGAAATAGATCACAAGAGGGTGAGAATCATTCATGCTGGTGAAATAGATCACAAGAGGGTGAGGATAATTTATGCTGGTGAAATAGATCACAAGCGAGAATTCATACTAGTGTAGCAACGTGTGAGGAGAATTCATGCTGGTGTAGAAATATCACTTGTAAAAATTTTACTGTTTTTGAAAAAATCTGTGCTGAAAATAACGAGAATGGTGAGTTGCTTGTTGAAATAATCTTTGTTTGATTCTGTGTAGCAAAAGTGTTCGAAATGCTGAACAGCCAACTCAACTGTGTACCTGCATAACTGGTTTTACTGTTTGGAATTTTCAACCAATGGTTATGTTGCACGTCGGCTAGACGACAAGGTCATAGAGCCATCAGTTCAGAAATAGCCGGTCCCAATTTAAACTTCTGACCACAGAGACAACAGCCAGTCAGGAACAACTGCCACATAGATGGATACTGGATAGTGTAATTTTCTGCCACATAGATGGATACTGGATAGTGTAATTTTCTGCCACGTAGATGGATACTGAATGGTGTAATTTTCTGCCACATATATGGATACTGAATAGTGTAATTTTCTGCCACATATATGGATACCGAATGGTGTAATTTTCTGCCACATATATGGATACTGAATAGTGTAATTTTCTGCCACATATATGGATACCGAATGGTGTAATTTTCTGCCACATATATGGATACTAAATAGTGTAATTTTCTGCCACATATATGGATACCGAATGGTGTAATTTTCTGCCACTTTTATAACAACTCAAAGTGAGGAGCGTATTCAGCAGCATATCGTGGGGTCGAACCTTAGATCCAGAACATTAATTACTAGGCACGTCAGGTCCACAGTTGGTATTGGTATAGTTAAATCATGACATTAGTTTGATGGCTAAAACGAGGAGTTAAATTTATCCAATAAAACTGAATATTTAGAGAAGTTTAGTGAACTTCATGTTAATTACACTTTTAGTTTAGAGCAAATTAGAACACGCAGTAAAAAGCTTAGAAAATTACATACTTGTAACCTCTGCAGCACAAGTGAAAAATATTGAAAAGGCTATTACTTTATTTGTAATTGTGAATTACAGGATGTAATAGCTTAGACGTTAAAGATATTTAAATATCTCACAGGATGCCAATAGCTTCGACGTTGATGAGATTTAAATATCTTACAGGATGCCAATAGCTTTGACGTTAATGAGGTTTAAATATCTTACAGGATGCCAATAGCCTTCGGCGTTAATGAGGTATAAATATCTTACAGGATGCCAATAGCTTTGACGTTAATGAGGTTTAAATATCTTACAGGATGCCAATAGCTTTGACGTTAATGAGGTTTAAATATCTTACAGGATGCCAATAGCCTTCGGCGTTGATGAGGTTTAAATATCTTACAGGATGCCAATAGCTTTGACGTTAATGATACTTAAATATCTTACAGGATGCCAATAGCTTCGACGTTGATGAGATTTAAATATCTTACAGGATGCCAATAGCTTCGACGTTAATGAGGTTTAAACATCTTACAGGATGCCAATAGCTTCGACGTTAATGAGGTTTAAACATCTTACAGGATGCCAATAGCTTCGACGTTAATGAGGTTTAAACATCTTACAGGATGCCAATAGCTTCGACGTTAATGAGGTTTAAACATCTTACAGGATGCCAATAGCTTCGAGGTTGATGCGTAAACTTATGTCTTATTTAAAGATCCACTTACATCTGAAAATAATAGTATAATCTCGTACGCGGGGATGGTGGAAATCACGTAAATAGCAATTTACGACAAAAGAGTAGAAAACAAAGAATAATGTAAATGGCCAACGGTAAAATAAATCGAAAATGTTAATAACTTATCTACGAAACCAAACACTAACCAACTCCCAAACTAAGGGTCTTTATATATATATATATTTATACATCCATGGGCATAAACAATCGAATTTAGTGCTCAATTGTTGGACATTATTAAATTTATTTTTTGATATGTTATAGATTTCCCTCTAGATCAAAGATGATACCAGATGCTTAAGAAAATACTGACAATAGTTTCTAAGCAACTCAATCTTTAACATGATTCATTATAGATAATGTGATCGAAAAAATATAAAAGTATGCCAGAGGTTAGATTATCAAAATTACAAGAATACTGGTGGTTAGGTTATCAAAATTACAAGAATACTGGTGGTTAGGTTATCAAAATTACAAGAATACTGGTGGTGAGATTATCAAAATTACAAGAATG
>NW_013676755.1:3969-5241 GCF_000517525.1 Limulus polyphemus | reverse complement strand
AGGTTATCAAAATTACAAGACTACTGTTGGTAAGATTATCAAAATTACAAGAATACTGGTGGTTAGGTTATCAAAATTACAAGAATACTGGTGGTTAGGTTATCAAAATTATAAGAATACTGGTGGTTAGGTTATCAAAATTATAAGAATGCTGGTGGTTAGGTTATCAAAATTACAAGAATACTGGTGGTTAGGTTATCAAAATTACAAGAATACTGGTGGTTAGGTTATCAAAATTACAAGAATGCTGGTGGTTAGGTTATCAAAATTACAAGAATGCTGGTGGTTAGGTTATCAAAATTACAAGAATGCTGGTGGTTAGGTTATCAAAATTACAAGAATGCTGGTGGTTAGGTTATCAAAATTACAAGAATGCTGGTGGTTAGGTTATCAAAATTACAAGAATAGGCTATAGCCTTGGCATTTCGGTGAAAATATGAATTTTTTGAAAAATAGAAATAAAGTGCTTTTATGACGGAAAACTAATAGAAATATATCGGATAGTGCTTATATCGCCGGAAAACTCAAAACTGAGACATTATAGCATTAACGAAAAATATTATGTCCTGTGATAAGCTAAAAAAATTTAACTTTCACTAACCCAGATTAAAAACAATCGAAAAGGTGGAGTTTATTTTATTATAGTGACAGTACTTACTTCTATTGTATTTTAAGTAAAGGTTTTTAATAATAGTTCAGTACAGACTCCATCTATTGAGAGATAACTGAACTTCGTAATATTCTTTTTTTCGTAATTTTTTCTCCATCTATTGAAAGATAACTGAACTTCCAAGTATTTTTTTCTCCGTCTATTGAGAGATAACTGAACATCGAATCATTTGTTCTCTATCTATTGAAAGATAACTGAACTTCCAAGTATTTTTTCTCCATCTATTTAGAGGTAACTGAACTTCCAAGTATTGTTTCTCCATCTATTGATAGATAACTGAACTTCCAAGTATTTTTTTCTCCGTCTATTGAGAGATAACTGAACATCGAATCATTTGTTCTCTATCTATTGAAAGATAACTGAACTTCCAAGTATTTTTTCTCAATCTATTTAGAGGTAACTGAACTTCCAAGTATTGTTTCTCCATCTATTGATAGATAACTGAACTTCCAAGTATTTTTCCTTATTACTTCTTTCTCCATCTATTGAGAGATAAATTAACTTCCAAGTATTTTTTCTCCATCTATTTAGAGGTAACTGAACTTCCAAGTATTGTTTCTCCATCTATTGATAGATAACTGAACTTCCAAGTATTTTTCCTT
>NW_013676755.1:2630-3488 GCF_000517525.1 Limulus polyphemus | reverse complement strand
CAGATATCGTTGTTGTGAAGTGAAAAGTCCCAAACTGTCGTAGTTAACACACAAAAAAAAACATTATGTGCTGCCGTCTAACGACGGTAAGCGAAACTATTATGCAATGTAGAAGTAATTCTCCTGAGTAGTGATTTTCCGTTTTGTTATTTTCTCAGAAAAACACAATGAATAGGAGAAGATAATAACATTGCTCTTATATACAAATTGGGCGGGCAATTTTTTCCCATCTTGCCTATCTGTCAGGCAAAGTAGTTTCATCTTAACATTAAAAATACTTTTGTGCATCAGAAAATTTCGAACTTTCATATGCGAAATTTGTATATTGTCCAAATAGTTATCAAACGCTTCCTAAGAGAAAACTTTATATTTTTATATATTGTCTTCACTAATAAATTTCTGTTTGGGTCCGGAAAATTTGAACGATCTCGCAACCACCATAAAAAGTTATGAAATAAACATAAATTATGCATCTTTCATTCTGGAATGAACACAAAGGTATTTAAATTGATAGTTATTGGACGAGCATCAGGACGTATTTGTTGTGAAAATATAAGGTATTGACAGTGCTTACTTCTATTGTATTTTAAGTAAAGGTTTTTGATAATAGTTCAGTACAGTCTCCATCTATTGAGAGATAACTGAGGACGTATTTGTTGTGAAAATATAAGGTATTGACAGTGCTTACTTCTATTGTATTTTAAGTAAAGGTTTTTGATAATAGTTCAGTACAGTCTCCATCTATTGAGAGATAACTGAACAACCAAGTATTTTTCTCCATCTATTGAGAGATAACTGAACTTTCAAGTAGTTTTTCTCCATCTATTGAGAGATAACTGAACTTTCAAGTAGTTTTTC
>NW_013676755.1:0-1840 GCF_000517525.1 Limulus polyphemus | reverse complement strand
ACTTCCAAGTATTTTTTCTTAATTTTTTCTCCATCTATTGAGAGATAACTGAACTTCCAAGTATTTTTCTCCATCTATTGAGAGATAACTGCACTTTCAAGTATTTTTTCTTAATTCTTTCTCCATCTATTGAGACAAGGGTCACCAAACTACGGCCCGCGAGCCAGATCCTGCCTGCAAGGCCAGTTCATCCGGCCCACCACTGCACTGTGCCACAAATAAGCTAAAATGTAATTATTTATGTGGAAATATAATAGATTGTAGATAAATTTACTATGTAGAAAAAGTTAAAATAAATGTAAGTAAAAATGTCCAAATTTGTCCAATCTGATTTTTGCATCTGACAATTGTTTTTCATTTTCAGATCCTATTTTCTTCACCCATCTTTATGGCTACTAAGAAAATAAAAGTAGATGCTGAGTGTCACATTTTCAATAAAGAATGGGGAGAAAAGTACTTATTTGTGGAAACAAACAACCAGAAAGCTAGTTGCATGATATGCAACGAAAGTGTTGCCGTTTTGAAAGAGTACAATCTTCGGCGTCACTATGAAACAAAACATCTGTCAACATATTCGAAGTTTTCTGGAAAGTTGCGTTCTGAGAAAGTTGAGTTCATGAAACGTACTTTGGAATCTTAAAGAAATCTCTTCACGAGAATATTTGCTGGAGATGAATCAGTCACTCGTACAAGTTACAAAATAGTGCATAAGATGGCAGAGTGAGGAAAACCGTTTACTGACGGCAACTTCATCAAAGAGTGTATGATGGAAGCAGCAAATGATTTGTGTCCTGAGAAAGCCGATTTGTTTGGAAGTATCAGCCTTTCAGCAAGTTCAGTTATGTGGAGAACAGAACTTGGAGAGAACATGGTGTTACAGATACGCGAGAAAGCTAGGAACTTCTGTGGAATTCTCTGGCGCTGGATGAGTCTACTGATCTCTCGAGTACGTCACAACTTCTTGTGTTCATTCGTGGTGTTAATTTGGACTTTCAGATCACAGAAGAGTTGGCATCCGTTTGCAGCATTCAGGGAACAACAACTGGAGAAGACATTTACCTAGAAGTGCAAAAAACTTTGCAAGGTTATAGCCTTCAGTGGAATCAGCTTCGATGTGTTACACTTGATGGAGGAAAAAACATGGCTGTAGTGAGGAAGGGTCTGGTAGGGCAGATACGAAATAAGTTGGAAGATCTTCAACTCCCGGGCGCTCTGTTTATACACTGCATTATACATCAGCAAGCACTCTGTGGGAAAGATTTAGATATTTCTTGTGTACTGAAACCAGTAGTTTCTGCGGTGAACTTCATTCGAGATCATGCACTTAATCAACGCCAGTTCCAGGCTTTTCTTGAAGAAATTGATTCTGAATTCTGTGACATGCCTTATCACACAACAGTGAGATGGCTCAGCTGCGGTAAAGTCCTGTTTCGTTTTTATAAGCTCCGAAGAGAAATATATATTTTTCTCACAGAAAAGGATAGAGCTGATCCACTTCTGTCAGATCCTACCTGGCTGTCAAAGTTGTCATTTTTGGTTGACACCACATCCCACATGAATGAATTGAACTTGAAACTTCAGGGAAAGGATAACCTTATCTGTGATCTCTACAGAATCATCAAAGGATTTCGGAGAAATCTATCATTGTTTGAAGCACAACTGGAAGGAGGAAACTTCTCTCATTTTCAGTCTTTACAAAGTTTTCGCGCTGGAATCGCTGAAGATGTCAACCTCGAGTTTCTGAAGATTATTAGTGACTTAAATAAGCATTTTTTTTGAAAGATTTTCCGATCTCGACAGAATTGAGAATGATGTTCTTCTGTTCCAGAATCCGTTTGAT
>NW_013676754.1:10435-15108 GCF_000517525.1 Limulus polyphemus | reverse complement strand
ATCATGGGATTGACGCAACATAACTTCCCGTAACTTCCTTGGTATAACCGTTTGCCAGGTCGTCACTTTCCCATCGACTTCCTGTGGCTTCCTTCGCACTGGGTCACTCCTATTACTGCCATTCATATCTGGGATGTGACTTCTAACGGGACTGAATATGGCTGCATTAGGGTTTAGCTGCGGGCTCTGTAAGGGGCTTGCCATTGTCTGGGGCTGATTAAGTCGATGATCAATGTATCCTCCTTGTGTTAAAGACAATAGATCGTTCTTTAACGTATCTAATTCACTTTTAAATTTACTAATGTTTTCCATTTGTACTTCTTGTTTCCTTTCTTGTTCCAGTTGCCACTGTTGTAGTCTCTCTTTATGTTTCTTTTCTCGTTCTTCTTTCAAGAAATTAAACAAGAAGAGAGATTACAGCAGTCTTCTTGTTTCTTTAGAAACAACAAAATAAACAAGAAGAGAGATTACAGCAGTTGTTGGAGGAAAACGAGCTGCAACTGTTGCAGGTTTTCTTGCAACTGCTGTTGTCTCTCTTCTTGTTTCTTTTCTCGTTCATTTTCTCGTTCTTCTTGTTTATTTTCCTTTTCCTCCAACAACTGCTGTAATTTCTCTTCTTGTTTCTTTTCTTTTTCCTCCAACAACTGCTGTAATCTCTCTTCTTGTTTAATTTCTCGTTCTTCTTGTTTCTTTTCTTGTTTTTGTATTGCTGCCATCAAATATGCTAAGCTGTAGTTTGATTTTCCGCCTCTCGTTTCCATTTTTCTTCTTCTTTTTTCTATCCCACTCTCTGACACCAATTTGTTATGTCTTCGTTTGTTAATTAACTTTCCGTAACTTCGTTCGGACGAAACTTTAGCGACACAAGTATTTACTTAATAAAACTGGTTTATTCTTTCCGAATACAACTTTACGATACACTTATTTTCAACAATCGCGCTAAAACAAACGCTATATCAACGAACGTCAAAAATACTTCTGACTGCAGTTCAATTACTCACTATCTTCACACACACATTACATTCCCGCGTCACGTTGTCACTCTCTTTTATATACCCGACTACCCTATATCTAGTAAATACTAGAGCATTCGCCAAAGTACAGGATAATTCCAGAAAGTAGAGAGCGTGAGAATCACATGATCTCGATGACGCAACAATATGTATCTCAAATGAACAACCTAACCGAAATAAATAACATCAATTCCTTTTAGCTATCCCATTGAAAATTACATTTTATTTAAGTTGTGTTCTTCACCTTTGTAAATGTTACTTATTTCTTCTCTCTGTATACATTTTTGTCCATATTAAAAACTTGTACTTTTTATTGTTAGATAAATACATGGTTAGATATTAAGTTCCTATTAAATATAACAGAAGAAACCAAAATTGAAACCAACAAAATACAAATTTTCATCATTTACAACCAGTGTTTGGCCAGGACTGGGTACAAATATTAATAAGCAATACAACATAAGTATCAATGTAATTAATTTCAATAACTATCAAAGACATTAGGAGAAAAACCAGAAGAATAAAACGTCTAATTCACCATAGAATAACACAATGTTTCAAAATCAAACCACTTCTCAATATCAAGAACAGTATCGAGCAATAATTATTTTTAATTGTATCTCTTTATAAAGATCAAGGAAAGCTTTTTATTTAGTTTCTAGGCTACGAGATTACATCTCATGTGACCAACTATTACCATAAATCTACATAATCTTTCACGAATTAATATCTGTTATTCACCACTAGGGAAAGGTTGTATGAGTTTCATAATACATACATGCTCAAAATCAACGTGTTCTAGATAGAAAGTGAGTTGAAGTAAACGACAGAAGGAATGAAAAATGAACGGTAAACAAGACCATAACAAAATGAAAGCAGGAGTCGTTATTTCACAGAGTAAAATCCAAAATGTCGGAAGATTAAACCTGTTGTTCTGTTTTACCATGGTGCTTCCATTTTCAAATATCTTTGAAACCATTGCCAATTTTTATTAGAATAAAATATATTATTTTATGTTGAATAACGCAAGTTCGTGGATTTGTAAACCGCTGATCAAATTTCTATTATAAAACTAATATAGAAAAAGGGATTAACAAAATTACAGAAATATTGAAACGAACGTTGTGATATAATTATTTTATTTGTATTTTTTAAGTAAGAAAACGAAACCATTTCAATGAGTAATTGTTTATACTACGAGATGTCGCGCTTATATGTGCTTGTTTATCATTACGGAAGTAGACGAGGTCTTTAAATTTTATTTTAACTTAGATTAAACTTAGTGGTATGACTTTAAGTTAAAATTAAAGATAGAAGTGACCTGGTGAATAATTAACAACAAAAATTTTAATTTTTGTTAAACGAGGCGGTCATATGTTAATTTTAATTGTTATATTTGTTTTATGCTCTCTTTTTTCGTTTCTCTTTCTAAGTTTCACATTCTTAATTTGACTGTTAGTGTTAATAGTAATAATGTTATTTTACTTTTCTTAGTGTTACTATGTGAATATAGTTTTGTAATTTGTCTTTCATTTGTTGATTAAACATGTCGATAGTCTAATTGTTACATATGAGTTGTGTTACCCAGTACCAATACTAGAGGACGTAGTATTATATAATTTGTACATCAAATGCTATATTGTATATGATATTGACTTGTTGTATCTTGTAAGCTAAAGACTAGTAAGGTTAAAAAAAAAAATATGGGTGGAAAGAAAGGCCAGTTATATGATTAACTGTGATTGTGAACGCATTCTTAAACCAGCTGGTATTGTGAAGTTTTGTTTAGATTCCATAAGTTTATTTTCACATGAGCTTGGTTAACTTGGGATTATTACTGTAGCCAAACACTAAATGACGCTGATTCTGGGTGTATTGACAGATGCAAAGAAAACGTACATGTTTTATCATGAATCAGTGGAAATATGTATTATTAAGTTATTAACAAGAAACTATACAGTTATGATTGTTCATAAATGACTGATCAACAATTTTCATGGAGGTCTGTCACCTGATATGAACATTGTTGCCCCCCAGTTGCACAGCAGTATGTCTGTGGACTTGCAACACTAGAAACCAGGTTTCAGTACCCATGGTGAGCAGAGCACCCCATTGTGTAGCTTTGAACTTAATTACAAACAAACAAATGAACATTGTTCAACATATTAGATGGAATAAACTTTTAAACAGTGCAGATTTAAAGTTTATTTTGTTGACAACATCTCTTTCTATTAGCCTGTGTTTACTCAAAATTGTGCATAATATTTATTTTTAGTGAGTGTCATTCATATTCATAGTTGAAATAATGCTTGATGGCTTCTGTCACACTCTGTATTTTAAATTTAATGAGGTTTATTTTGTGAATCATTTTATCATTGTGCTTCATCTTAATTTTAACTCACTGTTGTAACATTTTTTGTACTTCATGAAATTTTCCAACCTTTACTGACTTTTATTGAAATTGTACTTGCTTGGGTTTGTACATTACTTATAATGGTTTTGGTATATTAAAGGTTAACATGTACATTGTACACTTAATACATATATTACTTATTAGAAGGTTTCAGTATCTTTGCTTGTAATTATTATTTCTTGCTTATATGTTTTTGTTTTTGCAAAAGCATTTTATGTTTTTTTTATTATTTCTTAATGATTATTTTTTACTTTCATTTGTGAAGTTACTTGGCGAGAAGGAGGTAAATGTCTTGGTTGGTGTTAATTCAAAGCCATATGACACTTCAAACTAGTCTCTCAAAATGTACTTGTAAATCAGGAAATTTGTATGATCATATTCATTCAATTTTGTTAAGTAATGCAGCAGTTTATGATACACTGCACATGAAATTGTGTGATAGTTGTCTTGTCAACACCATAGAACTACAACTTTGATCCAGTAAAATTTTACAAAAATGGCATTTCTGATGGAGATAACACCTTTTAAGGAAAAAGAGATGAAAGTGATAAACAAGTATTTAGTTCATCAGTTTAGTGGTATTAAATTATTTCACTTCATAAGATTTCAGCAAAGATACATGAAGTTTTTCAGCAAATAACTTTAGAGTTTACTTCTTCATCAACTCTTAATCATGGATTTATGGGAAGTGAAACATCTTATGATTGGGTATATATATATATATATATATATCATGTATCTTGTATAATACTGTAAGTCGATCATCTATAATAAAAAATATGTAAATAATGTGTGTGTGTGTGCTTGTAGGAGGTAATATCTTAAGAGTGATAAGATGATTGCAGTAACTCTTTGTATTGTTCATGGACTTTCAGTGAAAATGGCCATTGGCAACTTCCCCACGCTTGCAACACTTAATGTATATTTATTTCATTCTTGTATATAGAAATCTACACATACACTACAATATTCTAGCATACAAAGAAATCATATGAGAATCCAAATTAATTCTGTCAAATAAGACATTAAAAAAAACACTTAATCAGTTAGAAACAAGAATGTCCTCTTCAGAAACTACTCACCTCACGACAGAACAAACAGCTCTTACCTCCATCCACTGCTGAAAAGATTTTTTTTTTGTATGCCTTAGAAAACTAAAACCTCCCCTACCTAAATTAAATGTTAATTAAGTGGTCGACACTGACTAAATACGTCTTTAGTAGGTATACGTAAACCATACTAAAACT
>NW_013676754.1:6304-10414 GCF_000517525.1 Limulus polyphemus | reverse complement strand
TTTTTTTTTGTATGCCTTGAACAAAACTCCCTCCCATAAATGTATTAATGTGCACTGCAATAGCTTATGGATGTAACCATCATAAAACTGTAGGCCTCTACTAATGGGAGGATGACACATCCATGGGCACTAGTATTTGAACAAAGGCTCAGCCTTTCCTTGGCGATGTATATCTTCAGGCATATTTCTTTGTTTTCAGAATTACAGGTTTTTTGCATTGCTTACAGTACTTTAACTTTCAGTTAAACCTTATTGTCTAATGAGTACTTTTGTTTTCTCAACTATCTCATCCTTTGTGACCTTGAGAAACTTATCTTCAAGATTTTGCTACTTTCCTTTAGCTTCAGTTCCTCAAATTTTATCTTATGTCTTTGGATCTCCCCTTTATCCTTCTTTATATCTCACTTGCCTTCAAGGTGCTTGTATTTGTCTTGCTCTTGCACAGCTCCTTCACTGTCAGTGCTTCACCTTCTCTCAGAAGTTTTACATCACTACTTGAACAGCTTTATAGGGACAACCACACCTACCTATTCTCTACCTTTGCCTCAGTATCTTCTTTTGCAGTGCCCCAGTTAACATTGTGTCTCTTTTTCTGGTATTTGTTTACTTTCAGGTGTTGCCTCCCTCAGTTTCATGTGGAAAATTTTCTTTCAGACAAGGTTTTTTGCAGGTGTTTCTTACACTTTGGAAACTTGAGCTGAGGCTGTTCATAAGCATTCATCTCTTCTCACTTTGATTTCCTGACTTGCCTGCTCCAGGGGGTCCCAACAGGCTTCTCATCCTCAGGAGCCTTACAGGGTCACTCCATTTCCTGTTACTTGTCCTGTTGCTACTTTTTGACATCCCCCTCATTGAGGGCTGGCCATCACAGATTGTAAAGGTGACTTGTTTCTAGAGCCACCCCTTGGCTCATCTCTGCTCTCTCTCTCTCTTTACACATCTGTGGACTCCCTTTGCAGAAGGAAACATTTGTGTCACATAGATGATTTCTTACAGACTTTCCATCCCTATTTGTATTCAACCTCCTCTTTCTTCTTCTGATTGTCTTTCTATACCCTCAAATTCCTTGTATCTATGGCACTTGGAGAAGGCAGTGTTTTATCTGCAGGTTATGAATGCAATGGAACATCTCCTCAACCCCTTTATGGTGTTTCTACTACTACCCATTTTGGTCATACCCAAGAAGATGGGAGATTTGTGACCTGTAATAGATCTATTATTCTTGAACCAATTTTTTTAACTCAGTTCAAGAGGGACTATTTCTAAATCTAAAGTGGGTGTTCTCTCCCACACAGTGAATCACAAAGTTGATGTTTTGGACACTTTTCTCTTTATTACAATTTGTCTATCTGCTTGTTGCTTCCTCCAGTTAATCAAGACAGACAAATTTTTCAGTTTTGAGCTCTTCGCTTGTGGTTAACTTTGGCCCCATACATTTTCTTTCAGGTCCTGAGAGTAATTGCATAGAGGATGCATTTGTTGAGCCTCCATTTCTACTACTAAGTTTGATGACTGGCTCCTTCTTGTTCCATAAACATCTTCAGCTACAACCCCACTTCTCTTTCAGAAGTCATCTCACTTCAGTTGGCTGGTCAACTTCTCCAAGTTTGTGTTGACCCCCAACAAGTATTTGATTCTTTGAGAACCTTTTTTCAACTCATTTGCAAGGCAGGTTCAATCGTTTCCTTTATGTCTTCAAGACACGGAGCTTCTGATTCCCAAAGGTCTCATGCCTCCTTTTTCTTCTTCCATGAAAAGTTCTGTCTCTTTTGGGTGACTTTGGCTTCTCCCATGTTCCATGTTCTTTTTGGATTTTCTTGTATGCATCTCCTTCAGTGGACTCTGGCCAGCCAATAAAATATGTCCATAGATCCACTGTCTTCTCTTGTATTTCTTCAAATCTTGCTATCATGATGATTCTATCAGTCTTGCATGTTATTGAGAATCCCTCTTCCCCACATCATCTACACCTACATCTAATCACCACTGCCTCTCTTTTCAGGTAGGGCAGTTCTAGACATCTGTACCCTTTCTGGGATCTGATCTCCAGATGAGCATTTTCTCTATTTCTATGTCCTTGAGAAGTTTGTTGCTTAATGAGCTTGCCATTTTTTTTATCTCATTTGTCTGGTCATCTTGTTATAATTCATTTGAACAATTCACTACCATTTCTTATATCAGTCTACAAAAACGACACTCTGGACCTCTAGATTTTCTCCGTGGGCCACATTCAGTTGTAGGTCTGTCATATGTTGGGAGCTTTTGAACCTGATGGTGGATTGTCTATATCTCTTTGACCTGAATCTTCCCATGGAATGGCCTCTCCATTCTCTGGTTTTTTAGTGGATTTGTTACCATATTGGGAGTCCTCTTATGTATGCATTTGCTATTTCTCTCAACACCAAGCTTCCACTTTTCTGGTCACCAGTTCCCGACTCTGCAGCTCTGACCACAGATTCTGTGAGTCAGGATTGGATCAGTTTTTTTTCTATTCCTATCCTCATCTTCTACTGTCTCTTATTCATGACATCTATTGCCAGATCCTTCTCAGATCCTTTGGTCATCTCAGTCATGGTTTCCACTCCTGCACCTCTTCATATCTCAGGAATCTCTTCCAGCTTGGAGGTCCCTCTTATGTAACCTGGAATATCCATCTTTCACCACAATTTGTCATGCCTTCATCTTCATTAGTGTCCAATCTTTTGTAAGATGGGCAGACTTTTCTCATAAGGTAGCCCATTTTCATGCTTCCTCTTGTTGGCCATCCACTCTTGTACTTTATCAACACAAATGGATGATTTACCATGCTGATCCATTGATCACTCCCTTCCCCCCAGGCCATCCAACTCTTCCTCATTTCATTTTCTTTTTGACAGTCATGGGTTACAGAGTGGCTTTGTATGTGACCTTTCATTTCTTCCCTAGCCTTTCACTTTTTCTTTCTCCAGTTCTTACAGATTTTTTCCAAGCCTCTCCTCAATATCCCTTCTTGTCTAATTCCTCTTCTGGACTGCAACCTTTATTTAGTTCTTTGGGCTCTTGTTCAAACCTTTTGACACCTGTTCCCTGTACCATTCTTTCTTTAAAGACATATTTCTTCTCGCTTGCAGGAGATGTTGACATTATTGCCTTAGACATTTCCCACACTCTTTATCACAGGGAAAGGTTAATTTTATTTCCAGATGGCTCCTTTCTCACCAATACTTGGACTGTTCAGAAAGGTAATTGTATGTTTTCTCAATCCCCTTACCTTGAATTTCTTCTCTCTATGACCATTCTGGTCTTAATTGTCTCCTTTGCCCTGTTCAACTAGTACAGTGTTATATATCTTATGGCTCCAATACATAACAATTGTCTTTTCTTGCCATTGGCTTCCTTTTTTTTTATGACTTAACGCCTTGGGTTAAACAACCATTCAGATTGTGTATTCTTCTATGAGAGAGAATGCCTTTCAACTTTTTAATGTCACCTCCCATCAAATTCATCATCTCATAACTTCCCATGCCTTTCATCATTGACATCTCCTGAATGAGACCTTGCAAGCAATGATCTGGATGACCAATGACAAATTACTTGCACCACATTGCAGTTTCATCTGCCTCTGGGTTTTCCTCCCACCTATCATCATTCTCTAATCTTCCCAGAGACTGGTGTGTTGTTGGTTAATTTGTTGTTTTTTACAGCTCCTTCATCACCATTGTTATATCTCTATTTCTATATGCTGGAAAAGATATAATCCACCATGAAGCCAAAGATGCCTCACGGGGAATACTGAAATCTGCATTGAGTGGGAGATAACAGAAAGTATTAAGTCAATCTGCACCTGTTCATTGCAGAAACAGAACACAAAACTGCAACTCAACATCTACTACAAGTCTACCACAATGTCGGACCTTATTGTGAAAAACAGCCCTGCTAAAAAGACAACAGATCTACAGCAAGTGAACGTCATTTACGAGTACAAGTGTAATAAAGGAGACTGCGAGCTCCTGGCAAATGCCTCCTACATCGGAATGGCTATCACAACCCTGTCAAGACGCCTAGCAATGCTCTTTAAAAATGGAGCCTTCAAAGAACGCTGTGCCCGCATCCACAACCAAAAACTCACAC
>NW_013676754.1:0-5436 GCF_000517525.1 Limulus polyphemus | reverse complement strand
TATATATATATATATATATATATATTACCTTCCAGGCCATATACTACAGGAAAACAAAAAACAGCATTAGCCACCACACCTACTGTTCCTATTTGCACAGTCTATCAGTGTGGGAGCTTATACGGATGATAGAAATCCTAGTTTGGTCCACACACCTCTCCTGTATTCTGCCTTATGCTAATTTCACCCTCTATGTCTTTTATTTGAGAAATGGTAGAACCCTTGCTACCCAGTCCCAAGTTACTGGGAAGGTCAATATCAAGAGTTTTCCCTTCAAGTCAGTGTAATTTCACTGATATGAGACAGAGTGGGCACATTCCTCAATGGGAAGTAGGGCTGGGGTATTTACTTGGAAGTGTGGTATAGGCCACCCATACACTAAGACCCAGAACATTTCTGGTGGTTCTGCTAACCAGATGGGTCTTGCATTCTCCTTTAGGATACAAGTCTGAGGTGATTCCTTCCTGAATCTGCTTATTCTGGTAAGTATGTCTCCAGTACAAGTATATCTGCCTGACTTATTGCTTTAGCCATACGACAAACCCGTGCTAAGCTGACCATCTATGATACAATGGCCCAGTTGAGCAACCTTCCATTCTGTTCACTTATGCAATATTTTAGCATCACACAGAAGTTTGTTTTTGACATTGTCTTTTGCTATATCACCTTTATTTGGCAAAAAAAACATTCCATGCATGAGAAGGGTTTGGTGTTATGCTACATGTTTTTGTTTTTTTCTCTTTTTGATGCTATAATTTCAAAAAGAAGCTCATCCTTTTAATTTCTTCATCTACACTGGCCTCTCCATCACTTCATCAGTGTGGGGTTCTAGCTGTTTATTCTGTGAAGAGGTGAGTAGCAAATTCGAAGTTAACATTTTCTTTTCCAAAAAATAGATACCTCTCCACAGGACCTTGCCTTGTTAAGAATGAGCCTTTGTTGAAATACTAGTACTCATGATGTTTTCTGTGCATAGAGGATGTGTTGCTGCCCTCCTTAAGGAAGAGTTGTAGTTTAATGATGGTTAAATCATTGGATGGCACATTGCATATTAATACAGAATGATAAAACCCTATCACTCAAGCACTTTTGAAAGGTGGGCCTTTCTTCTTCACGGGTAAACTGGGAAAGAAGAAAGGTCCACCTTTCGAAAGTGCTTGGGTTATAGAGTTTTTATCATTTTATATTAAGACTTCTTGATCCTACATGTTTTTTTGACATCATGAAAATATTAATACACGTAGAAGTGGGAATTTTGTTCAAGGCTTGTGGCTTACACAAAGTGATACCTGTTTGTTCTATGTTCAAGTAAGGAAAGTCAGCTTGTGGAATATTGTTTCTTATAATTCTACTTTTCGTGGTCTTTGGCAGAGGAATGCAAAGCTAACTAATGACATAATAATAAATTGACTACTTTTCTTTCAAGCTATCTTATAAAGATTTTGTTACATATGATTATAAATAAAAATAAAAATGAAGAAATAATAAAATAAGGCCATTACGCCATAGATATATAGCATACAGTGATGCTTTCTTTTGGTATGTAAATAAGAAAATTTCTTTCACGAGTATGTGATAAATTTGACACAAAATTGTTTAATTAGATCTTAGCTGCGTTATCTTTACGCATGTCTTTACATTTTCTATTTTCAGGAAAAACGATATAAATTTTCTCCAAAAAGATACCGCAAGTGAGTTACCTGCTACTTTCACATGTAAATAAGTATTGTCTTGTTTACTTGATGAATTCATAAAAAATGGAACCAAAAGAAAATACTCTTCATCTTGGTCAGAAAAACAACTAATAGAGTTTTGGACAGAAAAAGTTCACAGATTTGGTTGCATATCACTTCAGAACCTTACTGGTCATGCATCTCAGCTTTCTGCAGAAGCTCGAAATGCTTTTGGTACTTCTAAAACAGCTCTGAAAAAGTTTTTATCTCAACATCCAGATGTTTTTTACATTGATAACAAAAATAATGTCTGGCCCGCTCTAAGTAAACGTGAAAAAACCTTTCCTGTGTCTGTAAGTGATCATAAAGAAGAAATAAATACTGAAAATGTAGATGAAAACCAATGGCAAGACATTTCTGAATCACTTGATAACATTTGTGAATCAGTTGGTAAAATTTATCGACTATTCCCAGTTTATGGTTTTATCACTATTACACAGCCTGTAAAAACTACTGTATATTTTGATGTTGGGACCTTTGAAGATGGAACCAAGTCAAAGCTTTATGAGTACAATATTAAACCTGAAGATGTTGTTTATTTGAATGCCAAAAGAGGCCCAGAAGGCTGTGAAGCTCATTTTCGTGCAACAAAAGTTTGGAGACCAGGTTACAATCTAAATATAGAAGATAAGAATGTTTCTGACTTAGAGAATAGAATCTTAAATGGTCATGGAGTAATCCAGAACATTTTTAATCGGTATGGATTTATTCAGCAAGACAACCAACTACACAGAACTGTTTTCTTCCACATTAGAGACATTGAAAATCCAACAGGAGAACATTTTGATAAATTAGAAGATGTACTGAAGAAGGGAGAAAAAGTCGGGTTTCATGCTGTTCCTTCATCTTTGAAAAACTCTATAGCAAAGTGGCAAGCAACTAGTGTGTTTATTAAACATTTTGAAAATAAGTCTATGTTCACCATTGAGGATGACCAAACTATTTTAAACTCGCATTGTTCTTCAAGTTCGGATAAGAGTGATAGTAGCTTTTCTAATTATGAAACTTTACATGAACCAAAAAAAACATAAATCCGAAAAACACATTTCACCAAACTGTAAACAGTATCAGGAAAATAAATGTGAAAAATGGTTTACCATTGCAACATGATAGTAAAGGCTACACAACCCAACCAGCCATGTCAAATACTTCAGCTCATTTTTTGTCTTCTAAAACCAATTCCTTTAAACAGGGGTTGATTGGGAAATCAAACCAGTGGCTTAACCCTCAGTCTCTGAACGGTGGCTTCAGGCAAGTAAAACATAACGAAATGTTAGATGTGCCTTTGAGAAACGAACAGAATGTTGGAAGATCTATTTCTGCAGAAGAGAATGGTTTGAGTAATTTAAGGTACTTGGAAGAAACACCAACAAGTGTCACCTCTGCATTTGTTTCTGAAAATAATGAAATCCGTCCATTAATGTTTGGTGCCAGAAAATCCACAACTTCAACTTCTCCTATAGAGAGTCTTTCTTCTGTGCATCAGACTGGATCACTGGTTGACTTGAAAGAAACCTGTGGTTATTCTTTAGGTTCACCTTCCTCTGTAGATTCTGGCTTAATCAAGTTAAAGGTGCGTTTTTGTTAAACCTAAATTTTTATATATATGAGCCTCCCATTCATAAAAATTAATATTTCCTCATCAAACCGAACCAGAATTATTTAAAGTTTTCTAGTTGATTTAATGTTTCAGTGAAAATTTATGAGAATTCTACTCTAACCCTGCACTCCATATGTCATTAGTGTTGCAAAAAGTAACATAAACTCTCGTAGAGAGTTTTAAACTTATTGAGTGTACCTTTTTTCATAGGACTACGTGATATATGAAAGCAAATAATAACATTCTCGTAACATCATAACAGGTTTATTGTCTCATTAAGAAAGTATTTGTAATAAGCAGAACTGCTGAAAGGAATTTAGTGTTTAGTAGCTGATATTATACATCATCACATATAATCAGTTTAAATTTTCAGGCATAACAGACTCATGAGTGTAAATGTTTCTTTGCAAGAAAAACATTTTAGTTAAATGTTTTTTAATTACTCAACATCAGACAGTTTTTATTTAGCTACACTTTATTACAAGATAGAAGAGCTGTTAAAATGTACAGTTTTGCTTTGTTAGTTTTATTGATGAGAAGAATAATGCAAGTTAAAAATATATTTTCACAAAGTGTATTCATATCTTTGAATGGACAGGATAAGTATATCAAATCAGAGGTGAAACTCTGCCCGTACTCATCAGTTCTGAGTAATGGAACTTATATATCAAGGTGGTACTGGTACTGGGACTCTTTTGAATTGCCTTGTCATTTTTAGGTTTATGCATAGATTTTTTTTTCTTTTTTAAAAACAAGTCCACTTCACCCAGCTGAGTACCTCTACTTTTTTTTTGAGAATTTTACCCATGTATCAAATATTTGATTAATGATTAGATGAGTTCTTTGTAAGTAATCACAGAAAATGATTTTTGAGTGGTGAATACTATTTCTTGAGACAGATCTTCCAGTATTAAGTAACCACATCTTACACATTTGCCAGCTTTGATTCTAATTAAAAGTTTTGTTTTACCTCCTCTGCTCCTTTTGTAAAATGTGATGTTGTCTGACTTTCTTCTTCATGTTTTAATGATCCCTCGATTTTGTTTGATGCCATTTATTGGAGCATTATATATTTCATGTTTGTTGCGAGTTTTTATTTTGACTTTTTGTGCATCAATTTTGAGAACTTTTAGAATCTGTTTTTGATATTCCTCAACCAAGAATTTTATGCCATCAGCTGTACATTCTGCAATAATTCATTACTTCAGGTTATATGTGTGCTTTTAATGTGTCTGTATGTTGGCACTTTAACAGCTAATCTTTCCCAATCAATTAAAAGCCCTCCATCCTGTATGTGAATCTTTGTCTTCTATCTTTCTGTTTCTCTATTGGATAGCACCTATCTACTGTGCTTATGTATATGTAGTAGTAGATCTGAGTTGATTTTTCTTCTGTATTGATTATGTATAGAGTTGTCTACATCCTTTTAGTTCTTCCAGGAAGAAAACAGAAGTTAGTCTTTGTCTTTCATGGCACAATTCCTCTAGTTCCTCTTGGAACAAGTTTGATATCTATCCAAAAACTAAACGATCCTGAGGAAACACAATTTCGTGGTTTTCTGATACGTTGACAGATTCGTGTAGTTCCCCTTGCGGCAAGTGTCTTCTTTACCCTTTGTCATTTGGTTGGCTTATGGTATGTGCTATATATGTGTCTCTAGTTGGATCACATGTAAACCATCTTATTTGATGATCATCTTCAGTTTCTACCATTTCATCTGGAATGTGTCTTTGTTTCAGTTATCTTTATGTGACTGTTTTACTCATCCATACTTTTTTACTGACAGTTTCTACTATTTCATCTGGAATGTGTCTTTGTTTCAGTTATCTTTATGTAACTGTTTTACTCATCCATACTTTATTTCCTGACAATTTCTACCATTTCATCTGGAATGTGTCTTTGTTTCAGTTATCTTTATGTGACTGTTTTACTCATCCATACTTTTTTTACTGACAGTTTCTACTATTTCATCTGGAATGTGTCTTTGTTTCAGTTATCTTTATGTGACTGTTTTACTCATCCATACTTTTTTTACTGACAGTTTCTACTATTTCATCTGGAATGTGTCTTTGTTTCAGTTATCTTTATGTGACTGTTTTACTC
>NW_013676753.1:10176-16070 GCF_000517525.1 Limulus polyphemus | reverse complement strand
TGGTCTGCTAGAGCTGCAGAATGACGTAATCTTGAACCCAGTACAACAACAACGTGGTCTGCTAGAGCTGTAGACATGATGATCATACAATTTCTGCAACAACAATAACAACAATTGGAAAGAGAGGTCAAATTACATATACGTTTGTTACAACAATGTCACGTGCTCGATTGAACAAAATACAAAATAAGAAAATGAAAAGCTATTGTAATGAAAACCTGCACGAGACTATCCGAAGTCAAAAAGTTTCTTTCTTCATCGACAGCTTCGTTCTTTGTCTGTCTCACGTTCTGAATTGTTCCATTATGTTCAGCAGATGGAGAAATGCCCTCTGGTGATTAGAGATTCCCTAAAGAAACGTAATGCTCACAAATATTCAGGCTTTTCGTAAACCTAATGTAAAGGTGTTTCGTACCAACAAATATTTAGGTTTTTCGTATACCTGATGTAAAGGTGTTTCGTACCAACAAATATTCAAGCTTTTCGTAAACCTGATGTAAAGGTGTTTCGTACCAACAAATATTCAGGTTTTTCGTATACCTGGTGTAAAGGTGTTTCGTACCAACAAATATTCAGGCTTTTCGTATACCTGATGTAAAGGTGTTTTGTACCAACAAATATTCAGGCTTTTCGTAAACCTGATGTAAAGGTGTTTTGTACCAGTTAAATTTTGTTGTTATGGTCGCACGTTATAACCTCGTCTCTCTAGTCATCAAGGAAAAACAAAACATGAATGTTCTTTTGTTTGTTTAGAATTTTCCCGCAGGACGTGGTTCTCTAGGTGTTAGTCCGCTAGAGGTCTCTGTTGGTTTGGTTTCTTTGGAAAAACTACACGAGGGATCTGCGCTAGCCGTCCTAATTTAGCAGCGATAGAATAGGGGAAAGGAAGCTAGTCAACACCACCCGCCGTCAGTTATTGGGCTACTCTTTTACCAACAAATAATGGGACTGACCACCACATTATAACGCCCCTCCTGCTGATAGGGCGAGCATGTTTGGTGTGGTGGGGACTCTAAATAGGGTTCGAAAAGATAGAATTTCCATATTAGGATTTAACAAAAATAGAAACTATATTCCGAGTGCAGGCACGCTAGCAACCAAACCCGGCACCAGGGGAATATGTTTTGTACTACGCATGCGCTGAAGGTTGTCGAATAATTCAAGGAATCGTTTTCTATTATCTCGTACTAGTTTTTAACTTATTCTGCTTAAGATTACGTTTTATCCTCAAAACGACCATCTCAGGATGTATAGAACTTTAAAGCTGGTCCCCCAAGGGCAATGCTAATTGCTTCGAAGACTTTCAGTAGAGATAGTGGATGATACTAAAACTCGCCAGTTGCGGCGCACGCGCTTTGAAAGCGGTGCTTTACCTTACGTCTCTGTTGTTCTGTCTATTCAAGAACTAAGCCTATTTCCTTTGGTACGTCCGCTTTCTTTAAGTATGGTATACGTACTATAGATGTAAGACCAAGTTATCTAATCACCCAACCAGAACAAATGCTCGTATTTCTAGCATATATAAAAAAAAAGGCTTAATTTTTCAAGTTATAAAATATCCACACTTCAAGTACATCAATATACTTATGTTGTTTTAAACGCAAAGGCCACAATGGGCTATCTGGGCTATCTGGGCTTTGTCCATCACGAAGAATCGAACGCTAGATTTTTAACTTTATAAGTCCGTAAATTTACTGCTGACCCACCGGGGTTGGGTATATTTACGTATCTCTCTGCGCACGCGCAACTACACACCAAAATTGTACGGTCCTGGTTGTTTGTTCGAAAAATTACTAAATAAAATAAAAGTAAAAACGTATATATATATAAAATGTCCACCAGATGGATCTGTAAGTCCTAGAAATGAATAAATAAAATTGGATATAAAATACACACCAAAATGTAGAAATACTTAAACCTAACTGATCTCACAGTGTATTCGTATCGAACAGCAGAAATCCATTTTTACAAAAATCTGCTCTACAGAACACTGTTTTATATTCTATTTCTTGTTTGTTGTTAAGCGCAAAGCCCCACAATGAACTATCTGGGCTCTGTCCATCACGGAGGATCGAAACCCGGTTGTTAGCGTTTTAAGCCTTCAGACTTATTTTCTATCACTATTGTTGTTGTTTTTTAACAGATAGATTGATCAATATTCTCCTTTTTTAACAGGTAGATTGATCACTATTGTTGTTTATTAACAGGTAGATTGATCACTATTGTTGTTTATTAACAGGTAGATTGATCACTATTGTTGCTTATTAACAGATAGATTGATCACTATTGATGTTTATTAACAGGTAGATTGATCAATATTGTTGTTTATTAACAGGTAGATTGATCAATATTGTTGTTTTTTAACAGGTAGATTGATCACTATTGTTGCTTATTAACAGATAGATTGATCAATATTGTTGTTTTTTAACAGGTAGATTGATCAATATTGTTGTTTTTTAACAGGTAGATTGATCACTATTGTTGCTTATTAACAGATAGATTGATCAATATTGTTGTTTTTAACAGGTAGATTGATCAATATTGTTGTTTTTTAACAGGTAGATTGATCACTATTGTTGCTTATTAACAGGTAGATTGATCAATATTCTTCTTTTTTAACAGGTAGATTGCTACTCAAATGATGTTTTCGGTTTTCTAGGCAAATGTGTAAAAAAATGCACAGAAATATTTCGAGATCTTAACACGTTCGCTGAAGCAAACTAAATTAAGCATAAAAGAAATTAAACATTCAAAAGGTACCAAGGAGCAGTCACATATACCACAAGAGAACTCAGGCTTTGAAACATAATTGTCTGTGACCAACCGGTGTGTCACGCGGTCCGTAACTAGAAGTCGGTTGTGACCCACCGGTGTGACACATGGCAGCGAACGTGTTAATGAGGAGTCCATAAGTTCTTAAAGTTGTCAACTAGATGTACTTCCGCGTGGTCCCCAAAAAGTGTTCTGTTTCAAGATGAAGTAAAAACAGAATTAAAAGTACATATGTCATGCTGTGTTGTAGCCTACAGAGTGCATAATTCTTCTCGTGATTCATGGCAAGCACACGTTTTACTGACGTCACGACAGTACAAACTGCAACCTTAAGCGTCCCATATGTGACGTCATTTTAGTGTCTACTGACTGACTGACTGACAGACAACACACTACTGTATAGTGGTGCGAGAGATTAAAACAGGTGACCCCCGCCCACCCGAGGTGGCCTTCTGCTCCCTTTCGTATGAATAATCGTTTACAACATGATCGTTACTGGTTAGTTTTAATTCTGTTTTTAGAATAAATTAATTTTTTACACGAATCTTGTACGTAATGTTTGTTTTGCAAAGATAACCTGAGCTGTGGCCGAACCTGAATATTGAACGTAATGGTTTTACGAAGACTAACTTACAACACTTTTGGCTTATATTAAGATGAATAACTCGGAGTGTCGTAATAATAATTAAAAGGAAATCAACACTAAATAAAAGGAAATGGCAGTTTAATAATGTAATACTTCTTGTTATATTAAGCTGATTGTTTGTTTTGAATTTCGCTCAAAGCTACACGAGGACTATCTGCGCTAGCCGTCCCTAATTTAGCAGTATAAGCTAGTCATCACCGCCATCTCTTGGGATACTTATTTACCAACGAATAGTGGGATTGACCGTCACATTATAACCCCTCCACGGCTGAGAGGACGAGCATGTTTGGTGTGACGGGGATTCGAACCCGCGACCCTCAGATTGCGAGTCGAGTGCCTTAACCACCTGGCCATGCCGGGCGTTATATTAAGGTGAACAATTCAAACTGTCCTAATTCAAACAAAACTATATATCTCGGGCTAGCGTGATGGTTAGGCTGGAAGTCTGTGGGTTACGGGTTCGAATTCTCTCACCGGACATTCTCATCTTTTCCTTTATAACGTTACGGTCAATTCCACTATTTGTTGGCAAAAGAGTAGCCCAAGAGTTGGCGGTGGGTGGGGTTGACTAGCTGCCTTTTTTCCTTGTCTACCATTTCAAAATTAGGGAGAGCTAGCGCAGATAGCCCTCCAGTTGCTTCGTACGAAATTTCACAAACTAACTAACTAATTAATTAATCTACACATAAAAATGTATTTACTTATTAAATGTGATATTATTTTCACCAGGTGGAACATGGTTCTCGGGGGACTTTCTGTGGAAGGTTATCATCTGGTGAACGTGCTCCTTCATGGGCTGGTGGTTTGCCTGTTCACATGCACGTGTAGAACCATCCTCAGATGGAACATTGAAAACGCTGCAGTTGTTGGGTTAGTGTTTGCTGCCCATCCCGTCCATACTGAGGCGGTAAGCCTAAATTTTATTGTACTTACCAAACTGTTATTGCTATCGGTAAACTCTGTGGTCGAGTTTATTGAAACAGTTGGGTTTTATTGACCTTCCCGATGATGGACTAGTAAAGTAAGAATACTTTGATGATGGACTAGTAAAGTAAGAATACTTTAAAGTATTCTTACTTTACTAGTCCATCATCAAAGTACTAACAATATATTTTCTATGTCTTGCTTTTTTCAAAGGGACTATTTACACTGTTAAACTATACTACTAATCAGGCAGATGGCAGCACTGTCTATGTAGGATTGTTCATCTTAATTAATGGTATCTTAAATATCAGTTTATTTGTTTGAAGTTAAACACAAGCCTACACAATGGGTTATCTGTGCTCTGCCCACCGCAGACATACCCCTGTGCCAGTGGGGGGGGGGGGGGGCATAGGTCATCAGAACTTTACAATACTATACAGTGTTTCCTTTTATAACAATATCTATGTAATGACTGAGTCACAAGTTCTGGTAATGTCTGTAAATATCATGGCAATAAGTTTGAATTTCTTTTTTTTTTATTGTTATCATTACCCCTTGAAGTTTGCTTTCTTACAGAAATTTGGTTTTTCCTTTAAAAAGCTTAAGTACAGGATGAAACCTGAATTACCACCCCCATAATAGATAAACAATAAATATTACAATTGGAATCTCATTGTATTTATAACTTGGTTATAAGTAAAACCTTCCTATGTCTATTGAAACACTGCATTAAAGAAACAAGTAAAGAAAAACACTTTGAAGTAAATGTAGGGATGGATAATATCAATCCTTCAAAAACAATGCAAAAAGAATAGTAGGGATGGCATGTCCATCACCCCTACATAATAGCATAGGCAAGAATTAACATATAGTAATATATATATATACAAGTATGCAATCACGGTTAAGTTTAATTTATCATGTTTTTGTCTGTTAATATTGTACTATTATTATTGTACTATTATGTAGGGATGATGCAAATACCATCCCTACTATTTTGTTTGCATAGTTTATAATGTGTAACCTCATCTTAAGCCTCACTCTTTATACGAAACAACATGGTAGCTCTATTGACTGGACCCCGAAATACAGTGTCATTTAATTCTTTAAACTGTACGAACACAGCCAGTGAACACATTCAGCAACACAGTCAGTAACACAATTAGTAAACACAGTCAGTAACACAGTAAGTAAATACATTCAGTAACACAGTCATTAAACACAATCAGTAACACAGCCAGTAAACACATTCAGTAACACAGTCAGTAAACAGAATCAGTAAACACATTCATTAAACACATTCATTAAACACATTCATTAAACACAGTCAGTAACACAGTCAGTAAACAGATTCATTAAACACAGTCAGTAAACACATTCATTAAACACAGTCAGTAACACAGTCAGTAAACACATTCAGTAACACAGTCAGTAAACACAGTCAGTAAACACATTCAGTAAACACATTCAGTAAACACATTCAGTAAACACAAACAGTAACTCAGTCAGTAACACAGTCAGCAAACACAGTCAGTAAACACAGTCAGTAAAC
>NW_013676753.1:5119-9221 GCF_000517525.1 Limulus polyphemus | reverse complement strand
ACACAGTCAGTAAACACAAACAGTAACTCAGTCAGTAACACAGTCAGCAAACACAGTCAGTAAACACAGTCAGTAAACACAGCCAGTAAACACAGTCAGTAAACACAAACAGTAACTCAGTCAGTAACACAGTCAGTAAACACAGTCAGTAACACAGTCAGTAAACAGAATCAGTAAACACATTCATTAAACACATTCAGTAAACACATTCAGTAAACACAGCCAGTAAACACATTCAGTAAACACAATCAGTAAACACAGCCAGTAAACACTTTACTGACTGTGTTACTGAATGTGTTTACTGATTGTGTTTACTGACTGTGTTTACTGACTGTGTTACTGACTGTGTTTACTGATTGTGTTACTGAATGTGTTTACTGATTGTGTTACTGAATGTATTTACTGATTGTGTTACTGAATGTATTTACTGAATGTGTTTACTGACTGTGTTTACTGATTGTGTTACTGAATGTATTTACTGATTGTGTTTACTGGCTCACAGTCAGTAAACACAATCAGTAAACACATTCAGTAACACAGTCAGTAAATACATTCAGTAACACAATCAGTAAATACATTCAGTAACACAATCAGTAAACACAGTCAGTAACACAATTAGTAAACACATTCAGTAACACAGTCAGTAAATACATTCAGTAACACAATCAGTAAATACATTCAGTAACACAATCAGTAAACACAGTCAGTAACACAGTCAGTAAACACAGTCAGTAAACACAATCAGTAAACACATTCAGTAACACAGTCAGTAAACACAATTAGTAAACACAGTCAGTAACACAGTAAGTAAATACATTCAGTAACACAGTCAGTAAATACATTCAGTAACACAGTCAGTAAACACAATCAGTAAACACAGTCAGTAACACAGTCAGTAAACACATTCATTAAACACAGTCAGTAAACACATTCATTAAACACATTCAGTAAACACAATCAGTAAACACATTCAGTAAACACAGCCAGTAAACACATTCAGTAAACACAGTCAGTAAACACAAACAGTAACTCAGTCAGTAACACAGTCAGTAAACACAGTCAGTAACACAGTCAGTAACACAATTAGTAAACACAGTCAGTAACACAGTAAGTAAATACATTCAGTAACACAGTCAGTAAATACATTCAGTAACACAGTCAGTAAACACAATCAGTAACACAGTCAGTAAACACATTTATTAAACACAGTCAGTAACACATTCATTAACACAGTCAGTAAACACAGTCAGTAACACAGTCAGTAAACACATTTATTAAACACAGTCAGTAACACATTCATTAACACAGTCAGTAAACACAATCAGTAAACACAGTCAGTAAACACATTCATTAAACACAATCAGTAAACACATTCATTAAACACAATCAGTAACACAGTCAGTAAACAAAGTCAGTAAACAAAGTCAGTAAACACAGTCAGTAAACATACCTTTTCATTACTATATGAGCTGGAACTTCTACGACGCCATTTTTGCATAGATTCAATTTCGGACTTGTTTCAACCTTACATCCAACAAATAAATAAACAAACTGAAGCGATCTGAATAATTCAAAATTTATATCCAGATAAAAAATTCCCGAAAAAAAGATAAGAAAGCTTCGATTTTTAATACAATATCTGATACAAGCAAAAGTACCCGTCCCCAGTGACGGGAAAGGTTTAAGTTAATCTACAAATTTAAATTATTTCATGGACTTTAAAAAGGTTAATTGTGTTGTACTCTTGGTTTCACTCGGAGCCAGAACTCTGAGCTACTTATACCGCCCACCACGAAAAGCAATTGTTGAACATTTCGGTCATGCTAAAAGCCGCTCAACAATAACATACGGTAAATCTACATTTTTATTATTTAAGTTACGTCATATTTTGAAATGTGAATGATAGCGTGATTGGTTCCTAACAATTTAGTGTAGAATATCCTGCTTGCGAAATAAAATTTGGCATCAACATTATTCATGGCTGTTCTCCCGTCATTTCAAAACTGAATGTTGAGCTTTGCCTGCGTGCACAGCTTTTCAAATGCAGCGCCATCGTAAACGGGAAACAGACACCGCGGTTCACAACACATATAAGATAATCAAAGAATTATTATTAATGATAAAAAAGACTAACCCTGCAGCTTGATTATCGGCTTAATTAACATGCTGTAGGCCTACGTTAAGCTATGATGTATGTGAAAACAGTGATTGGGGTATTAAGCAAGAAAGTAAATGTTTCATCGGATTTCAATCTCTACAAATGTATTATCATCTTCGCTTTAATTGTTTCATTTCGTGACTCATTAAAGAAGGTTTAACCTAGTGGAAAAAGTCAGTCAATAGTTGGCTACCACGTTCTAACAACAAAATGCTGATCAGACATGCACGCTAAATCTGGGTGTTTCTTGGTACGGAGGGGAGTAAATCAGTACAGGTGTATTTCTTACATACATATAAAAATGGCATCATGGTGTGTCGTTATATACTTATAATAAATTTAATAATTGAAACTTGCGTGCTTGTTTGAGGTGGTTTGTCGGATTTTGTTCACCATACTTTCTGATTTTTTCCCATTTTTTTCAAACAGTTTAGGTGAATAATTAAAGGTTACATGTATGTTTTAGATGGCTTGTCGGACTTAGTCCGCAGTACTGTCTGATTTATTTCCACTTTTTTAAATCATTCAGATGAATAATTAAAGGTTACGTGCGAATATACGAGCTTGTTTGTGTGATTTAACTTTTCATACTTGCAAGTAGATGTATTTCCCCTTTTTGTTTTCCATAAGCTTCGAATCTGCATGTGATTGAGATTGTTTGTTTGAACGAAGCTACACAATGGGCTATCAGTGCTCTGCCCATCACCGGTATCGAAACCCGGTTTCTAGTATTGTAAGCCCGCAACACATGCCTCTATGTCACTAGGATCAATATTTTTATTGAGCAGTTTGGTGCGAGAACGGGACCAAAACCATGAATCTTCGGACACGCTAACCATTAGGTTTTCAACTGCTGATCTTTAAACACAGTTTTCTCAAGTTAATTGTCCACCAAACTGTTTGTAAGTCACGTACACACACACACACACACACACAAGAAACAACCCAAAATACCAGAACTATTTCAATTAATTTCACTAGCAACAGCTGAGAACACGACTGGCCTGACCCTTTTTTTAGATTACATCTTTACACTGAGATTCGTAACCAGTAAGTAAGTAAAATAACTCAATATCGACCCTAGCGGTGGTGAGTAGTATAAGACAAGTCGGTAACCCTAGCGGTGGTGAGTAGTATAAAACAAGTCGGCAACCCTAGCGGTGGTGAGTAGTATAAAACAAGTCGGTAACCCTAGCGTTAGTCAGAAGTATAAGACAAGTCGGTAACCCTAGCGGTAGTCAACAGTATAAAACGAGTCGGTAACCTTAGTGGTAGTCAGCAGTATAAGACAAGTCGGTAACCCTAGCGGTAGTGAGCAGTATAAGACAAGTCGGTAACCCTGGCGGTAGTGAGCAGTATAAGACAAGTAAGTAACCCTAGCGCCAGTCAGAAGTATAAAACGAGTCGGTAACCCTAGCGGTAGTCAACAGTATAAAACGAGTCGGTAACCTTAGCGGTAGTCAGCAGTGTAAGAGAAGTCGATAACCCTAGCGGTAGTGAGCAGTAAAACGGAGTGGAAATCAGTGTATAATTTCTAGTTAGAAAGGTGCTGGTTCGGGTGGAAGGGTAGCCGCTAGATGGCACTAGTCAGTCACTAGGCTACAGGCACATTTATATCTCTAAACCTAACTACTTCAATCGAATATGATTGCTTTCTAGTTAGTCTACATTTAAAACCGGTTGTTTTGTCAGGTCACGTGACTTCAGTAATACAATTAAACTATTTATATAGTCTACATTTAAAACCGGTTGTTTTGTCAGGTCACGTGACTTCAGTAATACAATTAAACTATTCATATAGTCTACATTTAAAACCGGTTGTTTTGTCAGGTCACGTGACTTCAGTAATACAATTAAACTATTTATATAGTCTACATTTAAAACCGGTTGTTTTGTCAGGTCACGTGACTTCAGTAATACAATTAAACTATTTATATAGTCTAC
>NW_013676753.1:0-4224 GCF_000517525.1 Limulus polyphemus | reverse complement strand
AACCTAGTTAATGTAAAACCTAGTTAATGTAAAAACCTAGTTAATGTAAAAACCTAGTTACTGTAAAAACCTAGTTACTGTGAGAAAACCTAGTTAAAACAGTAACTAGGTTTTTACAGTAAGTAGGTTTTTACAGTAAGTAGGTTTTTACAGTAACTAGGTTTTTTTACAGTAACTAGGTTTTTACATTAACTAGGTTTTACATTAACTAGGTTTCTCACAGTAACTAGGTTTTTTACAGTAACTAGGTTTTTACAACACTAAACACGTAAACTTGAAACAACACGACACTAAACACGTAAACTTGAAACAACACGGACACTAACACTTTGGTTAAAAGTTGAAACAACACTGACACTAAACACACGGCACGGTACTACTCCTAAGAAATACGTATAAAAGTGGTAGAACACTCTGTGAGAATACAGTTTTAATACCGTATCCTGTAGATAGTGCATCATAATGAGAAAATGTTAGGTAAAGAGGTAAGAAAAACATTGTGAAGTATACATACGGGACCTCAGAAGAAAGTATTCGGATTATATACGTTTAATTTTATGTGTGAATCATTTATAACTTAAGGTCAATGTCACTTTCTCGCGAGCAATAGTTTAAAAGTTGATAATCCCAGGTTTAAGAGGTTTACCTCTGTGGGTTTCAGGGACTAGCACCCCTATTCAGAAACCGTGAAATAGAAGATAATAACTGAGTTAAAGTCGACCACCAGAGACCGCCACTAAACCTATTTTTAGTAAATTTGTTGTTTTTAATTATGCACAAAGCTACACAAGGGCTATCTGTGCTCTGCCCACCACGGATATCGAAACCCGGTTTCTAGCGTTGTAAGTCCGCAGACATACCGCTGTGCCACTGGGGGGCTTTTTAGTAAATATTGTATGTGAACGCACATCGAAGCCCATAGAGAAAATACATTGAATTTTGTAAATACACGATACAATAGTTTGGTAAAAGTCCACGTGCAACTGTTATTGAGAACGCAATTAAATTCCACGAAATGCACACCTAGACTTATAAGAAAACACACATTAATAACCAGACGGATGGTTGCGCCAGATCTGGCTTGTAGGCTGTATTGTTTTTCTAGTTAGTAGCCTAGCAATTTATAGCTCGTAAAAGTTTAATTGTTCGTAGAAAAAAATCACACGATTGGATGAGATGGAGGAAAGACAGTAAAAGGTTTTCTTCGTTATCGTTCCAGTAATTCACCTGAGTCTGGGCAGAAATAAATAAAACACCTCTACAATTTTATCTTCTTCAATTCTGCTAAACCTTTTCTACTTTTTTTTTGTTCTTGCAAAAATTCTTAGAATTTGAATTATCAACTTGAACGACATATTAACGGCACGAGGACTAAATGGCCAGATTAGATGGTCCTCAAGCTCAGGTATAACTACCCCTGATTTGGAACTACTGACAAGATGGAAGGCATCACCCGCCGTCCCAAGGGCTTTGAGACGAATAATGGGACTGACCGTCACTTTTAAAAAATACAGGACGTCTTCATCAGTAGTACATCACGACATCTTTTGTAAAAATTTGGGTCCATCGACATTAAGATATGTAACAAGGAAACACACAACGTCTGTGTTCACTGGTTAAATATTCCTTGTCTGTAATTTCAACTGCGAGAAATAAGACATCTTCACATAAATTATTTAATATTTTAAAATAACAACACAGTGCTTGTAATGTAAACTGTAGATTAGCAGACATTTTAAATGTTTAACAGCTTTTCGTTCGTAGCTGGGTCAGATTTTGGTCGCTTAAAAGGAATGAAATATTCGTTTGTGTTCTTATCTAATTATCAAACCGAAGAAAGTTTTATTGTAATTTATAAAACGAGCTGATTGGTGGCGAAAGGAGCAGAAAAACCACCACCACCAAACAGACTATATTTAATGAATAAAAAAAAACGAATCTAAAGAACGGGAACGTAAAACTTCAGTCAGTTTTTACATTGTTAATGTATATAAGATGGTTAGCGTGTAGGTCTGCGGGCCGGAAGATCGAAACGGTTTAGTTAATATCACAAGGCATATATTTTGATGTCGCAGATGTTAAGACAGGATTCGAAGTTATACTGGAGCTGTTAATTATTTTAAGAGCGCCACCATTGTATGTGATCTTCATTGTGGCTTGGTAATTAGGGCGCTCGACTCGTAATCTGCGGGCCGTGGGTTCGAACTCTGTCATTAGACATGCTCATCCTTTCAGCCGTGGCGTTATAATACGACGGTCAATCCCACTTTTCATTAGTAAGACGTAGCCTTTCCTTTTGCCTATCGCTTCTAAACTAGGGATGGATAGCTCACACAGACGTCGAATAGCTCAGCGTGAAGTTCGACACAAAACAAACAAACGAACTATTCATTATAAACTTTCACATAAAGTTCAACATTCCAGTTTGTCTCGTGCATGTTGGTTCCTCTAGCTGTTTCGGGCACTCGACTACAAGTTGTGTCCCCTGTAACAAATCATGACCTATTTGGAATTATATAATAATTGTCTGTTTTGTTGTTAAGCACAAAAGTATACTATTTGTTTTATGTTAACTACATGTATCGAAACCCAATGTTTAGCGTTATAAGTCTTCACAGTTACCGCTGAAACACCGGGAATTTTCCAACATATTACTCAAACAAGTTTCTATTTATCCAAGATAAACCGTTCGTCATCTAAATGACAATGCTCAAATCCAGAGCTCGATTCATTCAAGTAGACAAGTACAGATAACTAATTCTGTAGATATGCACTAATTAAAACAACGGCACACAATTTTTAAACTGGTTGTGTTTTAAGTTCCCGAAGCTCCTGGGTGGGTCACAAACGGGAGCTTCCGGTGGTGTTGCAATTTGATTAAGTAAATTCAGGTCTTGTTTAATTCTACTCGCGAGACTTACAAGCAAGTGGTGTCAATAAATATCCTTTTAATTGCAGTTACAGTCAAGCACGAGGCTTTTTCCTAACATTCCATTTTCAAGTCTCAGGCTAAACAACTCGTCGGCTCGTGCATGCAGACATCTTATTAATGCACTGTTCAACGAATTACATTTATTTACAATATTGACGAACACCTTCACACAACCTTGTAATTAGTTTAAAACTTCAGAAAGTCTCGTTTTGAAACAACGAAAGAAAAACTAACTTGAAATAAGAGATTAAAAGTTTGTTATTTAATAGCAACGAATGAAAAACTTCTTTATTAAAAAACAGGGGGGAGAACCCTCCCAAATCTCCAATACACATATAACAAAAAAGATGGAGAGAGGGTTTAACCTTTAACAAAAAGTTACGAGGCGAAGGGTCGAGATTTTCACTAATTACTAGGTTTATCACCAGTAACTAGGTTTTCACACTAACTAGGTTTTTCACAGTAAGTAGGTTTATCACCAGTAACTAGGTTTTCACACTAACTAGGTTTTTCACAGTAAGTAGGTTTATCACCAGTAAGTAGGTTTATCACCAGTAACTAGGTTTTCACACTAACTAGGTTTTTCACAGTAAGTAGGTTTATCACCAGAAACTAGGTTTTTTACATTAACTAGGTTTTTCACACTAACTAGGTTTTTACATTAACTAGGTTTTTACACTAACTAGGTTTTTTACAGTAACTAGGTTTTACATTAACTAGGTTTTACATTAACTAGGTTTTACATTAACTAGGTTTTCACAGTAACTAGGTTTTACATTAACTAGGTTTTCACAGTAACTAGGTTTTCCCGTGTTGTTTCAAGTTTATGTGTTTAGTGTCCGGTTTGTTTCAAGTTTATGTGTGTTTAGTGTCCGTGTTGTTTCAAGTTTATGAGTTTAGTGTCCGTGTTGTTTCAAGTTTACGTGTTTAGTGTCCGTGTTGTTTCAAGTTTACGTGTTTAGTGTCGTGTTGTTTCAAGTTTACGTGTTTAGTATCCGTGTTGTTTCAAGTTTACGTGTTTAGTGTCCGTGTTCTTTCAAGTTTACGTGTTTAGTGTCCGTGTTCTTTCAAGTTTACGTGTTTAGTGTCCGTGTTGTTTCAAGTTTATGAGTTTAGTGTCTGTGTTGTTTCAAGTTTACGTGTTTAGTGTCTGTGTTGTTTCAAGTTTACGTGTTTAGTGTCCGTGTTGTTTCAAGTTTATGTGTTTAGTGTCTGTGTTGTTTCAAGTTTATGTGTTTAGTGTCCGTGTTGTTTCAAGTTTATGTGTTTAGTGTCTGTGTTGTTTCAAGTTT
>NW_013676752.1:16306-17982 GCF_000517525.1 Limulus polyphemus | reverse complement strand
GTTTATGTATTAGGCCTAATGCATAAATTAGACTCCAAATAGGCCTACCATGACTAACGTTATAGAGTCAGTGTTTAAAAAGTTTTAAGTGGTAAATAAATGTTGATTAATAAATATTATTAACACATATTTTATCTACTTGACGTTAAAACATAAAAAAAATAAACGTTTATTACTAACAAATATCTTTTAACCTTTGTACAGTTGAAGATTTGTGTCGAAATGTTCACGCTATGTTTTCTAATTCCTGACCTAGAATACAGGGAAAAGGTTCAAGAGTGCTATTTAAATCTCTTTCAGAGTGCACACGTACTTTACGATAACATTTCATTTTTCTGTGTAGTTTTTATTAAAAATGCGACTGATGAAACAAGTGAAGAGTAGGTGCTCTCATGAAACCGTTTTTCGAAAACCATGAAACCGAAGAATTGTAAGAAATATCTCTTTATATGTATATATACAAATGACAGGAAACCATTGTTGAACGAATATTATATAATTTAACTAAAAAAAATTGTCTGTCTGTACCTATAACCTACATGGATCACTTCCTGTGATTAGCGTGTGTAGCTGGAAAGCTTGATGTGTCTTGTTAATGAATTTATGTAATTATTTAACGATCACAGGAAGTGATCCATCAAAAGCATTAATGTTTGTCAACGTTAGCTAAAAGTTATTAGGTAGGATAAAATGATTCCCGGAACCGGGAAACACTGCAAATAGGATATTCTAAACCTGTGACTCGAGGATGTTATGATCGACTTCCGGTAAGGGCGGATATTGAAGAACCTACACGTCACTTTCCTTTTTTTCAGTGAATGTGTTATTAAAAGTCTCTAATATTGTATTTTTGTGGAAGCATCTGTATGGAAAATCCAAAGAAAGCAGGTGTTTGTTTTAAGGTATATATTTGACAGTTTATTTTTTAAATTAACGTGTTTGAAAAAGTTTACATTTTTTATTTTTTATTTCTGTTTTAAGACAGACGTTTGACAGTATCTTCTTCAACGTAACTTGTTGAACAATTTTAACGTTTCATTGGATTAAACTTATTAAAAATTAAGAACATTTTTTTTTTCGAAATGTATTATCAGTTTTTCGAAACAGAATTTTACTATTTTTTTTAATTTAGCATTACTATTATATATTAAGATATTCATGTTGCTGGGAATACACCAAGGAATAAAAAACCAATGTAAGTCAAAAATACAAAACCGTATAGCCCGAGCGGGTTATATTTTATCAAGAGCAAGCTGGGATTTTCTATTATATTTGAACAACAGTCTTTTACTCTTAGCAATAGAGTTTTGTTTCAGTTCGTCCCTGATGATGAAAAGTTCACCTTTTGAAAACGTTCGGGTGATATGTGTTACAGACGTGTTTTGATAAACAGTGGCACTAACGTTCGGGTGATATGTTAATATGTGTTACAGACGTGTTTTGATAAACAGTGACACTAACGTTCGGGTGATATAGTAATATGTGTTACAGACGTGTTTTGATAAACAGTGACACTAACGTTCGGGTGATATGGTAATATGTGTTACAGACGTGTTTTGATAAACAGTGACACTAACGTTCGGGTGATATGTTAATATGTGTTACAGACGTGTTTTGATAAACAGTGGCACTAACGTTCGGGTGATATGTTAATATGTGTTACAGACGCGTTTTGA
>NW_013676752.1:14304-15306 GCF_000517525.1 Limulus polyphemus | reverse complement strand
TAAACAGTGGCACTAACGTTCGGATGATATGTTAATATGTGTTACAGACGTGTTTTGATAAACAGTGGCACTAACGTTCGGGTGATATGTGTTACAGACGTGTTTTGATAAACAGTGGCACTGACGTTCGGGTGATAATACTGTTTGTAAGAGTAAATCACTACTGTTTGTAAGAGTAACTTACTACTGTTTGTAAGAGTAATTCACTACTGTTTGTAAGAGTAAATCACTACTGTTTGTAAGAGTAATTCACTACTGTTTGTAAGAGTAATTCACTACTGTTTGTAAGAGTAAATCACTACTTGTTTGTAAGAGTAAATCACTACTGTTTGTAAGAGTAAATCATTACACGTTAGTGTCACTGTTTATCAAAACACGTCTGTAACGGTGATTTACTCTTACAAACAAGTAGTGATTTACTCTTACAAACAGTAGTGATTTACTCTTACAAACAGTAGTGAATTACTCTTACAAACAGTAGTAAGTTACTCTTACAAACAAGTATTTATTCTTTCAAAAAGTATTTTACTTTCACAAACGATTATTGCTGGTGTTTGAAGTTAAGTGGACTATCTGTGCTCTACCCACCACGGGTATCGAAACCCGATTTCTAGCACTGTAACTCCGCAGACACTATTTTACAAACGAACGTGTCTGTGTTTTATTTCTCTAAACAATTACATATACATTTCCTATATAATTCATCCCAAGAAGATTTTATTTTTCTGAACTGTCTGTTGTTTATTTGCTTATTAGAATAAATTATTGGTTAATATCATATAATGATGGAGCTGGAAACGTGTAAGTTAATACTACTAGTTCATTTTTATTTTAGGTATGTCACTTAGTAACACTTAACAATATAATAAAGAAAAACAAGTTGACACATTTTACTAATGTGTGTGTTGTTGTTTTTTTCAGGTAAAAACACAATGAGATATGTTTATGCTACAGTTTAAAAATAAGACAGTTTTTTTTTTTAGTATATAACAACAATTAACG
>NW_013676752.1:9290-13427 GCF_000517525.1 Limulus polyphemus | reverse complement strand
CACTTAAAGTAACACAAAATTAGTAAAATGTGTCAACGTGTGTGTTGTTGTTTTTTCAGGTAAAAACACAATGAGATATGTTTATGCTACAGTTTAAATATAAGACAGTTTTTTTTAGTATATAACAACAATTAACGCATCAGTTCTATTATAATGATATTTTAAAAATCTAACCTAATTAAACATCTTTGTTTTTAACCAGTAACTCTTAATGACAAAACATGGCGGATATCTATTTTTTATAAAAGGTATGAGCGTCAATGACAGAATTAAATTATATTAAATGTTTCTGTTTTGTTTTAGTTTCTTGATTGCCAGTCTTCGTTATTTGTCGTTACTACACATTATAGAAAAGCTATTTTCATCGTCATATTCGTCATCTTGATGTTTGTAGATATTTGAAAAATTACCCCCCACTAGGCCTCAAATGTTGTTTTTATAGGCTGTTCTAAAGGACACGTGGTTGATCTCACATAATCTCATCTACATCGTGAATAAAACGTATTGATAAAACGACGCAGAAGCGTTGAAGTTTATTAATTCTGTTCTTTATCTTGCAAAGTTTTCCAGTTTCAATGCCGATTTTATAGCAACACACAATGAACTTTGTGACTTGTGAATCTCAAGATATTTTATTTCTCATCCCTATGAAATGAAGTTTATTATAATTCATAGTATCAGCAATGAATATGATAGCTTTTTGCATAAAAGAGATTCTGTGAATCAATAAACTAAAACAATTTGGATCTCTAACGCATCACCGATAAACATTATTGTAAAAACGTAAATGTTTCTTTTAATAAAAATGTTGTTAATCAATAAATAATGATATAATTTAAAAAATTAATTAAATGAAACTTAATTTTTGCTAATATATGTGGGAAGATGATGCAAATGACAGGTTCATTTGTAGGTAAAGGTAAGTTGGATAAAAAAAACACGAGAAATCTGAGCACTCAAAGGAATTGTCAAAAAAGAAGAAGGGGGTTATAGCCGTGGATGGCTCAACTTTATTGGATGTGTGACTTAATAAAGACTTTATACATTTTTAAAGGCTTTTCAGTAAGCCACTTAAAGTCTGGTGGAGCTATCTTTCAAAACCTGTAAACGTAAACCCAGAGGGTTTTCGTTAACTTTTCAAAGTATTTTGAAGCTAGCGACTCATCTACCATCGGCAAACTAAGTCTTTTGACTTTGATAAGCCCCCTAGTGGCTCAGCGGTAAGTCTGCAGGATGACTGCTCTAAAACCGTGGTGGGCAGAATACAGGTAGCCTATTGTATAGCGTTGTGCTAGACAAGTAACAAACCAAAGCGTCTTAAATCAGAAACTTGTAGATGTTAATACACAGATCTACTGACAATGTTACGAGCTCTTAGTAACTAAAGACAGTCAGTTCTTTTCCTCGTGACGAATCAGTAGTTAACAATACATTCACCAGCTACGTTACAAACAAAAAGTGTACTTTAAATTATATTAAATAATTAAAAACAACGTTTTATATTTACACAGTTAGAACTTTATTAAAGCCGTACGACTTCCACTTTAAAACAACAAGTACTAGTTTATACGTGATCTGAAGATGACGTAGTTGCTTTAAAGTGGATTCAATAAAGTTTTAATTGTGTAAATAGTAAACGTTGTTTTTAATTATTTATCATAATTTTAAATATTACACAAGTACCGGTAAAATATCTACTGTCACTAATAATGGTCTTCGGGAATAACACAAACTAGCAGTATATTTAACTGTGGAAAATGTAAGGTTTAATACATTGGCGACACTTTGCAGTCTCTGAGAGCGAGATTAGATGACCGAAGACCAATCGCATAAGAGAAGAACACATATTTCCTCTATTATACTTTAACTCTCTGGAACATAATTTTGAAGATTTTAACAGACAGCGCACAGAATTCATATGATGTGAATATTTAAATTGTTACTTATGAAGCGATAACTATTGAACGGAAACAGTAGTTACGGTTTATTCCTATGGACTTCACGACCGAGATAAAAAATAGACTTAATATTTCTAAAACTGCCGATCTTTATATAATCCATATTTTTCTCAATCGCTTACACATCGGTTGTAAAGTTATGGGTGCATACACAGAGTTTGTTTACTTGTTTGAATTACGTGCGAGGGCTGTCTGCGCTAGCTGTCCCTAATTTAGCGGTGATAGAGGAAAGGCAGCTGGTCAACACCGACAACTCTTGAGCTAGTCTTTTAGTGGGTTTGGCCTTTACATCATAACGCCCTCGCGGCTGAAAGAGCGAGCGTGTTTGATGACAGGGATTCGAACCCGCGACCCTCAGATTGCGAGTCGAGCGCACCCTAACTACTCAGGCCGTACACACAGAACAAATATGGCTAAAACACCGAATAGTTTTTCAAAACCTTGAAGTCCATCAAACAACAAGAAGGTTAACTTCCGAGGGTTATCGGTTAATAAACTTAACCTTGTTCAATGGAACTTCACGTCTCATTAAGCTTAACGAGTGATGTATTCTAGCTAGTTGTCATCAGTTAAGCCTAAAGCAACAACAGTTAATGAAAGTGTAGATAAGATTTATCTTGAACTTCTATTTATTGGAAGTATAGGAATAATTAAATTCAGTTATTAGAAACACCTCTATACAGTATTTATTACCTTACACTTAGAATTAAAGTGTTAGCTATTCTTACAAGAGGACTTTTGGAAGTAACATCTTTAATTGTTAAGTAACATAACTAATGAAGGGTTCACAACATTTTATCGTCTAAATATTAATATGTAATTTATATCCTTAATTTGATCTCTCCTTGACCACGTGCTTACCGGTAACCTTGATATCGTGACTAACTAATGAAAACTTACCACAACTAATGATGACTAATGGTGACTAACGAAAATTTACCACAACTAATGGTGACTAACGAAGATTTACTACAAATAATGGTGACTAACGAAGATTTACTACAAATAATGGTGACTAACGAAGATTTACGGTAATTGATGGTGACTAACGAAGATTTACGGTTATTAATGGTGACTAATGAAGATTTACGGTTATTAATGGTGACTAATGAAGATTTACGGTTATTAATGGTGACTAATGAAGACTTACCACAACTAATGGTGACTAACGAAGCTGTACGGCTATTAGTGGTGACTGACGAAGCTGTACGGCTATTAGTGGTGGCTGACGAAGCTGTACGGCTATTAGTGGTGACTAATGAAGGTGTACGGCTATTAGTAGTGGCTGGCGAAGGTGTACGGCTAGTAACGAGTGAAAGTGTGGAATTCGGGGAATGCCATTAACTTAAGAAAAAACGTAACAAACAAGTAATCACTGAGTAAATGTTTACATAAACTGAATGTTTACATAAACTGAGTGCTTACACAAACGAATGTTTACATAAACTGAGTGTTTACAAAAACTGAATGATTATATAAACTGGGTGTTTACACAAACGAATGTTTACATAAACTGAATGTTTACATAAACTGAGTGTTTACACAAACGAATGATTATATAAACTGAGTGTTTACACAAACGAATGTTTACATAAACTGAGTGTTTACATAAACTGAGTGTTTACACAAACTGAGTGTTTACACAAACGAATGTTTACATAAACTGAGTGTTTACACAAACGAATGTTTACATAAACTGAATGTTTATATAAACTGAGTGTTTACACAAACGAATGTTTATATAAACTGAGTGTTTACACAAACGAATGTTTATATAAACTGAGTGTTTACATAAACTCAGTAAATGTTTACACGAACTGAGTGTTTACTTAACTGAGTAGTAATCCTATTTAGAAACTAGCTAAATAAAATTAAATACCCAGTTTATGTAAACACTCCATCTTACAATCAGGTTGTTAAGGCTCTGATTAAAGAAATCACTTGGTTTTGAAGCAAAAAAACATGTCGATGTCCTCTTTAACACCTTTCACATTTGCATACGTTTTCCCATTAAGATGGTGTTGTAGCGAACGAAAAAAGATGGTAATCTGATGGTGCCATATCTGGAGAATATGGTGGGTGGGGGAGAACTTCCCAATCTAACTCCATAATCTTGTGTTGCGTCAAACGTGCGACATGTAGACGTGCATTGTCGTGGAGAAGAAGAACACCTTTCCGT
>NW_013676752.1:3896-8278 GCF_000517525.1 Limulus polyphemus | reverse complement strand
CAGTGCTGTAATATACAAGTTTTACACAGTGCTGTAATAAACACATTATATCCAGTGCTGTAATATACAAGTTTTACACAGTGCTGTAATAAACACATTATATCCAGTGCTGTAATATACGAGTTGTAGTCAGGGCTGTAATAAACACACTATATCCAGTGCTGTAATATACAAGTTTTACACAGTGCTGTAATAAACACATTATATCCAGTGCTGTAATATACGAGTTGTAGCCAGTGTTATAAAAGATGATAATTAATAACCGTTGTTTTACAGTAAGTACCCAGATATGTCACACACCTGTTCTGACCAGTGCTTTAATATATGTTCGTCTCTAGGGTTTCAAGTGTACTGGAGAAGTGTTTTTATCATTTAATGTTGAATCCATGACTCGGTACACTAACCGTTTCTTGCACAAAAACGTCTTATAACACAACATACATATAATGTGGGGAGGGGTCAAAAACGTCTTATAACACAACATACACATAATGTGCGAGAAGGTCAGACAAACGTCTTATAACACAACATACACATAATGTACTAGGAGGGCACCCAAACGTCTTATAACACAACATACACATAATGTGGGGGAGGCCACAAAAACGTCTTATAACACAACATACACATAATGTGGGGGAGGCCACAAAAACGTCTTATAACACAACATACACATAATGTGGGGAGGGCGCAAAAACGTCTTATAACACAACATACACATAATGTGCGAGAAGGTCAGACAAACGTCTTATAACACAACATACACATAATGTACTAGGAGGGCACCCAAACGTCTTATAACACAACATACACATAATGTGGGGGAGGTCACACAAACGTCATCAGAGAGTGAACTGGTTTCTTTTTACGGAGGAATGCAAGGGAAAAAAAATGGCCGCCATTATGCCATTACTATATAAACTCAGCTGAATTTTCTACTTCAACAGTCAACAGAAAGCTGATATGAGTTATACCCACTTCCTATTTTGACCCGTGACCTTTCAACTTGACCGTCAGTTAATTAATCAAATGAACCAGTGTGGAAGGACATCAAGAACTGGGTGTTGACAAAAAGCACCCCCTTCCCCCCTACTTTGCTCGTTGTGTTGAAAGCGGTTAACAAAAAGCACCCCTTCCCCCCTACTTTGCTCGTTACCTCTTCCTACAAAGTCACCCTAACCATCGTACAGTGTATATCATGCTTTAAATATATACATATTAAGTTCTTAAAGCTTATACAAAACCTTTGGCCATGTAATAATTAATACTGTGATAATATGTTATATTATAAATAAATTGTGTGAAAGCTAGTATTTGTATAATTTTTTATCATAGCATCCACACCCACGTTTTATTAAGTTCATAACCTGTAAAAAGGACAGGTACATCGGACTGTATTCCATAAAATTCAAACACAATTTTTAAGTGTATTTGACTACAAAACAACTCTTAAATCCTGTTGGATATTTTCCACATGTTTCGGAGACCACCTAATTTTAGTTAATTTTCTAAAGTAATCATATCTTGCATGATAAGCTGTCTTTCATTGTAATTCTTTGCCTTTCCTGTAGATCATTACTGAAAGGAATCAAACATTGGATTCTAGCTTTTTGAATCTTTAAACTCACCAGTTACACATCGGGGGACATGTGCACAATGCCCATCAGGGCTTGATGCCATTTTAAATAAAGGTTTATTGTGCAATATACATCAACGTTGTGATATTTTTTTAGTTTTATTGGGTATTGCAGTTATCCCACAGTGGCTATGAATTTAAAGTCTTGTATCTTGGTCTATGACATCACAAGTAAGAAAACTTCTCATTGGTCTTTAACTTATGTTAAGTAATTCGTTATTTAGGAAACATATACGTAGGTTTACCACTGAGTATGGTTGTATCAAGTAAGTCGTTGTTCAGAGAACATCTAGGTATGTTTATCGCTGTGTATGGTTGTATCAAGTAAGTGGTTGTTTAGAGAACATCTAGGTATGTTTACCACAGTCTATGGTTGTATCAAGTAAGTGGTTGTTTAGAGAACATCTAGGTAGGTTTACCACTGAGTATGGTTGTATCAAGTAAGTGGTTGTTCAGAGAACATCTAGGTATGTTTACCCCTGAGTATGATTGTATCAAGTAAGTGGTTGTTTAGAGAACATCTAGGTATGTTTACCCCTGAGTATGATTGTATCAAGTAAGTGGTTGTTTAGAGAACATCTAGGTATGTTTACCCCTGATTATGGTTGTATCAAGTAAGTGGTTGTTTAGAGAACATCTAGGTATGTTTACCACTCTGTATTGGACCCATATATCAGAAAGTTCCTGTACCCACACTGAACAATATCCTGAATACAACATTTGGGAGGGCACAAAACGTCTTATAACACAACATACACATAATGTGGGGGAGGCCACAAAAACGTCTTATAACACAACATACACATAATGTGGGGGAAACAGAATTTGTCCATCACTGCAATATTTTGTTAGAGATTTAGGTATTTAAGATTAATCTTAATCTCCTAGGCTTATTGAAACACTTTGGATATTATTGGAATTACGGCCGAAAATATCGTTAACAACGAGTAACTTTATAAGTACAAACGTAATAAAAGTTTACTTAAATATCTCTACCGATGGCCAGGTTGATTTTTAGATTCGCTCTAAGTACATAGCTTACTCTGATTGGATGGTTTGTTTTGAATTTCGCGTAAAGCTACTCGAGGACTAACTACGCTAGCCGTTCTTAATTTTGATGTGATAGACTTGAGGGAAGGCAGCTAGTCAAAATCCCCTATCGCCAACTCTTGGAATACGATTTAACTAACGAACAGTGGGATTGAATATCACGTTATAATGTCCCCATGGCTGAAATGGTGTGCGTGTTAGGAGAAGGTGTTCGAACCCACGGCTCTCACATTGCGAGTCGACTGCACAAGAATCTGTGTGCCTGTCTGTCCGTTTTATGGGCCAATCTAAACCAAAAATTGTAGAATGATAGTTTAGAACAAGAGGCATGTTAATGGGGGTTCAGAACCCCCTCCGTCCCATTATTGCTGTTATTGCAGATGGCACCACACCCTTACACCAAAAAATAAGCTTTGTTAAATTTTTAAAACGTCTTATAACACAACATACACATAATGTGGGGGGAGGGCACAAAAACGTCTTATACCACAACATACACATAATGTGGGGGAGGTCACACAAACGTCTTATAACACAACATACACATAATGTGCTAGGAGGTCAGACAAACGTCTTATAACACAACATACACATAATGTGGGGGAGGGCACAAAAACGTCTTATAACACAACATACACATAATGTGGGGGAGGGCACAAAAACGTCTTATAACACAACATACACATAATGTGGGGAGGGCACAAAAACGTCTTATAACACAACATACACATAATGTGGGGGAGGGCACAAAAACGTCTTATAACACAACATACACATAATGTGTATCTAAATAAGCTCTAAGTAGTAAACATCGTGACAAAACTTTTTGGAATCCGTTTGATTGAAACTTTAAACTTGGATAATGATATCTAAGTCTAGATATTGGGTTTGTTATTGGTGAAGGAGCCCATCTTCTAGAGTGATGAATACATTTATTCGTCTGTGTCTAGAAGACCTTGATGATTTGGTATAAGAACCTCATCTATAGATCCATTAAGGTCGCGTCTTGGAACACTTTCATTAAAACGTACATCACATATAATAGTAAAACGAACCGCCAAAATGTCACGTCAATGTAGCCTATATAATGTGTAAAGTTTAGTATACTCTAATCCCTTATAGTGATGACACACGACGAGACATACATTCGGCATGTAATGCTGTTTGAACACAAGAAGGGAAACAACGACTCTGTAGCCACAAAGAATATCAAAGAAAAACTTTGGAAATATTTTGAACGTTCGTAAGTGTCAACGATGGTTCAGCAAATTTCGTTCAGGTGATTTTAGCCTTAAAAACTGTGATGGCAGGGGCTGACATGTTGGAATTGATATTGATGCTCTGAAGACACTTGTTGAGTCTAACCACAGGCAGCACATTCGTGAAATGGCCCTGAAATTGCATGTCTCTCATGAAACAATACGTAAGCATCTAAGGAATATGGGAAAACTTCATAAAGAAGGTGTTTGGGTGCCTCACGAACTCTCCGATGATCATCGTTTCCAATGTGTGAACGTTGCTTCGTCTGTTCTGGTGCGTAATGCGCGTCACCCATTTTTGGACAGAATTGTCACCGGTGATGAAAAATGGATTCTCTATGCAAATATTAAACCCCAAAAACAATGGCTCAGTCCTAGACAAAAACCACTTCCGACTCCAAAACCTGGACTCCATCCGCAGAAAGTGATGCTTTGCG
>NW_013676752.1:0-3028 GCF_000517525.1 Limulus polyphemus | reverse complement strand
ATGAAACATACTTGTAATACCTCTGATTAAAACAAGTATTTCAACACTGTTATAACACAGGTATTGGAACACTCTATGAAACATACCTCTGATTAAAACAAGTATTTCAACACTGGTAAAACATAAGTATTGGAACACTTTATGAAACATACTTGTAATACCTCTGATTAAAACAAGTATTTCAACACTGTTATAACACAGGTATTGGAACACTCTATGAAACATACTTGTAATATGCAACATACTTGTAATACCTCTGATTAAAACAAGTATTTTAACACTGGTAAAACATAGGTATTAAAACGCTCTTTAAAACTCTTGTTATAGCTCTGGATTATATATGTATCCAAGATGTTAATTCTCTAGAGTTTTTTATATAAAAATGTATTTTATAAATCACAAAAATAGTGGATAACTAACGCGACGTGTTTTTAAAGAAAACATATAGTTTTCACTTAGTTAGTGAACTTTAAAATATAGATTAATGGTGTTTATTTAGTGATTGTATTTTAATTTACTTCAACATCTAGTTGATTGGAAACGTTTTTTTTTCCCCCATTTTTAGTTACATTTACTGCCTTTATTGAGTGAAAAAAGCATGTATTTAATTTTCGATCTTTTTCTCCTCTGCTGATAAGATATATTTGGCAGGTGAAACATAGTGGGTAATTTGGAACTTTCAATTTCCTGTCATATACCGAATTCAGAAGAACCTTGAATATAATTGGGTCACGACTGTTATACAAGATTAACAACCAGTATTCTGGGTATGTCAGTTGCCACAGAAACACGAGACTTTGACCCAGAGTTATATATCAGCACCTGGTCTCTCGGGGTTTTATAGTAGAGAGATTATGGAAAAGAAACACCAAATGAGAAGTCGTATTGGGGTAAATTTTGATGATATTTCCTTTCTCACTAGCTCCAAAATATCATTTGATGTTATATTCTGAAGTTCGAACATTGGTAGATTCTTGGCTGAAGAATAAAGTTGCGGTAGCTGATTGGTTTAGAGGGACAACTTGGTAGCTGATTGGTTTAGAGGGACAACTTTGAAAACAAAACCTTAAAACATTATTTGATGAACCAAAGATAACTGGTGGTGGTACGTGATACTTTCTGTATACTTGATATGAATTTCTTAAAACAATGAGTCATAAAGTTATAAAAAAGGTGTGATAAAGCTATACAAAAAACAAAAGTCGTGATAAAGTTATACTAAAACATCCTTCCAGTAAAGTAAAACCTCAGAGATTTATCTAAGTCTAATGTTATCAACTACACGAGGTGACCTTAAACAGAAAATAAAAAAACTAATGTTCACAATGTGTGACAAATCTATCCAAACATTAACTTATATAACTCGTACGTTTTGAATTGAAATGAATATCAAAATGATGATGATATCCGTCTGAAATGATTGGATAAAGGCATCTAAAGATAGATTCATGTTGATTTTGATGTTTTGTTTTATTGATTTATAGATAACTTTGTTGTTGTTTTTTTCTCAATAATCTCCCACTTGACCTTTCAACCTCCCACTTGACCTTTCGAACCTCCCACTTGATCTTTTAACCTCCCACTTGACCTTTCAACCTCCCACTTGTTTTTTAACCTTTAACATGTTAAAGATCTAAAGGAATGCCTGTTTTACGTGAATTTGTTAGGTTTAAAGTTTCTGATCAGTTTTTTACTGTGTTATTATCTCTTGTTTAAGGTATTAATTATGAATGCTGATTAATTTATCTGACATTGAATGTTTTATTAAAATTTATGAAACAAGTTTCAGACGATATATATTTATCATAAAAACAATGTTTGTTTACAATTTTGTAGAAAAAATATGTTCATATAAAATTCGGCTCTGGAGGCCTTATAACGTTAGAGTTCGAGGTTCGACCCTCACAGAAGACACAACAGAGATAACCCATTGTGCAGCTTTGCAGGAAAACAAAACAAGAATATCAGCGCATGATAAGAAGAGCTTCTAAAGAAAGTGGGAGGTTAAAAGATCAAGTGGGAGGTTGAAAGGTCAAGTGGGAGGTTGAAAGGTCAAGTGGGAGGTTAAAAGATCAAGTGGGAGGTTGAAAGGCAGATACTCCCCTCAAACATTTTAAATATTCCCTCAACAAAAGAGCTTCCAACTCGGATATTAGGTTCCTTTCTCAAGTAGTCTGTGCCACTAAATTCAACCCTATATATTTTACTACTAGGTAAGCAACAATTATTATAATTAACAGCTGTTTCCACCATACAACAAATAGAATATTCTTACTACGCAGATTTAATAATATATATATATTTTAAGTTAAGGTTATTTCGCTATAGTTAGGGGAACCTTAGTATATAATAGTATGCATTGAAAATCTTATTTTTTTTTGTGTGCACTGTCCAGTGTTTATAATCTGTGTTCGGCTTCTCGATTTATCGAATCTTTTGATGATAAAATCTCGACCGTTGTCACCTGACCTGGGAATTTTCTCAGAACACTGTGTTTGATGCGTTTGTTTTCACTACTAGTCGTGAAGTCTGGTTTCTCTGCATCACCGGAATGTTTGACCCGGCCTTGTCTGGAAACGCTAGCCAATCGTCGTCTGTTGAAGGAACCGAGGGCTACTCCTGACGTCACTGTAGACTTCTGGGAACCCACTAAAGAATGATTTAATCACTGAATATCGAACTAAGAGTTGAAATAGAAATAATTAACAATAAAGACACGGAGAACAACAACAGCCTATACAATATGCTGGTTGTACAGTTGTGTGTAAACAGGGGTATTATATCAGTATGTAAACTGATGCTATGTAAGTATATACGTTTGTGTATGTCGACATTGGTGTTATATACGCGTGTAAACTCATCTTATACCTGTATGTATATAAACAGGGGTTACAGCTGTTGGTAAGTTGGTTGTATATTTGTGTGAAAGGTAGGGTTACCTAAGGTCTGTGAAGAATAGTGTTAAGAGCTATATAAACAGGGGTTACAGCTGTTGGTAAGTTGGTTGTATATTTGTGTGAAAGGTAGG
>NW_013676751.1:8630-16161 GCF_000517525.1 Limulus polyphemus | reverse complement strand
GAATGTTGCACTAGTAATAACTAATATTTATTATTATAAACATCTCATTGTTGAATGTTGTACTAGTGATAACTAATATTTATTATTATAAACATCTCATTGTTGAATGTTGTACTAGTGATAACTAATATTTACTATTATAAACATCTCATTGTTTAATGTTGTACTAGTGATAATTAATATTTATCATTATGAACATCTCATTGTTGAATGTTGTACTAGTGATAACTAATATTTACTGTTATAAATATTTCATTGTTTAATATTTTTGTACTAGTGATAACTAATATTTATCATTATGAACATCTCATTGTTGAATGTTGTACTAGTGATAACTAATATTTAGTATTATAAACATTTCATTGTTTAATATTTTTGTACTAGTGATAACTAATATTTATCATTATGAACGTCTCATTGTTGAATGTTGTACTAGTGATAACTAATATTTACTATTATAAACATTTCATTGTTTAATATTTTTGTAGTAGTGACAACTAATACTTATCATTATGAACATCTCATTGTTGAATGTTGTACTAGTGATAACTAATATTTACTATTATAAACATTTCATTGTGAATGTTGTACTAGTGATAACTAATATTTACTATTATAAACATCTCATTGTTTAATGTTGTTCTAGTGATAACTAATATTTACTATTATAAACATTTCAATGTTTAATATTTTGTAGTAGTAGTAAGTAAGACTTAATTAACCATAATAAACATGTGTAATCAGACAGTAATGTTTGTTTACTGTAGATCTGAATCTTTAGCTCGTATTAACAAATAGTAGAGACTTAAGTTTTCAAATGGGAACCTTCCGAATCTAAGATGATCTTAATGTCTTTACGATTTACTGTATCCTATAAACATAACGGAGATTATAGCCCAATGTCCTTCAGAGATGCACGTGTTTGCTCTCACGACCAATGTAATTAGAAACCACAGTTTTAACTGGTGTTCTCTGTAGTGAGATTCTTGACGGTATCGAGACATTTCCTCATCTACACTCGATCACGTCTAGATAGAGTTTTGTATTAAATATAACGACCAATAAATATTCTGTTCCTATTTCAAAAATTTACGTTACGTCCCAGAAAGCTGTGGTTTACGTGAAACTGGTTACCGGGTAATTTGTGTTATTTCAAAGTAATCGATGTGACAAGAGAAACATTGGACATGTAGGTCTAGTGATTTATTAATAGTTTCGTAATGAGCTTACTTAATAATTATGAATATTATTCTATTACAGTTACAGCTTTAGAATCAGGAAGAATATTTTTAAAACGGGTTCGACGTTTCTATCACTGATGCGGTTGTTCTGAAGTACACAAGTTTCACGACTGTAACTTTTAATAACATCATACTACTGATTTATCGAACGGTAAATTCTGACATTACATCGAAATTAGTCTGACAATAGTGAATGTTTATTATTGATTTTATATGTCGTCAATTTCAAAATCCGTGAACAATAACTTGATTTGTGGACACGAAGTATTCACACAGTTTACTTTTAACAAGGTAGCACAAGTCCTAGTCATAACCAGTCACAAGTCCTAATCATAACCAAATATTCACAAGTACTAGTCATAAGCAGTCACAAGTCCTAGTCATAACCAAATATTCACAAGTCCTAGTCATAACCAAATATTCACAAGTCCTAGTGATAACCAAATAGTCACAAGTCCTAGTCATAACCAAATATTCACAAGTCCTAATCATAACGAAATATTCACAAGTACTAGTCATAACGAGTCACAAGTCCTAGTAATAACCAGTCACAACTCCTAGTGATAACCAAATAGTCACAAGTCCTAGTCATAACCAAATATTCACAAGTCCTAGTCATAACGAGTCACAAGTCCTAATCATAATCAAATATTCACAAGTACTAGCCATAACCAGTCACAAGTCCTAGTGATAACCAAATAGTCACAAGTCCTAGTCATAACCAAATATTCACAAGTCCTAATCATAACGAAATATTCACAAGTACTAGTCATAACGAGTCACAAGTGCTAGTCATAACCAGTCACAAGTCTTAGTCATAACCAAATAGTCACAAGTCCTAGTCATAACCAGTCACAAGTCCTAGTCATAACCAAATAGTCACAAGTCCTAGTCATAACCAGTCACAAGTCCTACTCATAACCAAATATTCACAAGTCCTAGTCATAACCAGTCACAAGTCCTACTCATAACCAAATATTCACAACTACTAGTCATAACCAGTCACAAGTCCTAGTGATAACCAAATGGTCACAAGTCCTAGTCATAACCAAATATTCACAAGTCCTAGTCATAACGAGTCACAAGTCCTAATCATAATCAAATATTCACAAGTACTAGTCATAACCAGTCACAAGTCCTAGTGATTACCAAATAGTCACAAGTCCTAGTCATAACCAAATATTTACAAGTCCTAGTCATAACCAGTCACAAGTCCTAGTCATGACCAGTCACAAGTCCTAGTGATAACCAAATATTCACAAGTCCTAGTCATAATCATATAATCACACGAGATTTTAGATTGAACTGAACAGTCACACGATACCCTAATCCTAAACATCGTTGTATATGATTTAGTCATTTATCCGACTAAATATTTGCATAAGCAACCCTGTAAAGTTCCCGGATGTTGTTGATCCGGAGATTCCATCAATAGATTGTTCGAGTGATGTAATATTAGTTAACATTCTCTTGTGGATACAGCTTAATTAAAACATCTAAAATTACTTTCATTTTGTGCAAAAGAGGGCATATTAATTACTACATCTTCAACTGAGTATTGCATCGACAATGAAGCTAAACCTATTAACATGGAGTAATTATTCACTAGTTCCTTTGTTTAGTATAGAACGGTACTACACGAGAGAACTTAAATCAAATAAAACTACTTAATGACTGATCGTACAAAAGAACCCTCACGAAGACGGATGAAGCCAGTTTATTTAAATAAGCTAATTGACTCACTTAAACAGCACGCAAGATCCAACTTATTGGTGCTACTTCCCCGTAACAAACATTTCACGAGCTTGAAATTCTACGTAAACAAATCACATTACATAACAATACACTTCTTTACAAAAATGAAACCAGAGCTTGTATCAAGATTCATATGTCTAATTAACCGTTTTTAGTCAGTAATTAAAACTTCATTCCTCCTCTGAACCAGGGCCCCTCCAGTTACTATTTGTTATTACAGTCAAGTAAACACCAAGATTTTAAAAATAAGCCGAAAACTTTCAATCCAAACTAGACAGCAAATGTAAAGATAGTGACCTCACTACGTCTTTAAAGTTTTCTGCTTTTATTTATCGATTACAATATACTCGGTCCGTCATATTACAAGGTCTGTCCCCCAGGAAAAACTGGTCTTATGATAAATATATCATCCAGACTGAACACGTTTGGTGTTATTCAACCAGAACTTCAGACTGAATATTTGGTACATGTTGGTGTTAGTCAACCAGAACTATAGACTGGATATTTAATACGTATTGTTTTAGTCAGCCAGAACAATAAACTGGATATTGGATACATGTTGGTGGAAGTCAACGAGAACTATAGACTGAATATTTGATACGTGTTGTGGTAGTGAACTAGGCCTTTAGACTGGATGTTTGGTAGATATTGGTGGTAGTCAACCAGATCTTTAGACTGGATGTTTGGTAGATACTGGTGGTAGTGAACCAGATCTTTAGACTGGATGCTTGATAGATATTGGTGGTAATGAACCAGATCGTTAGACTGGATGTTTGGTAGATACTGGTGGTAGTGAACCAGATCGTTAGACTGGTTGTTTGATAGATATTGGTGGTAGTGAACCAGATCTTTAGACTGGATGTTTGGTAGATAATGGTGGTAGTGAACCAGAACTTTAAACTGGATGTTTGATAGATATTGGTGGTAGTGAACCAGATCTTTAGACTGGATGTTTGGTAGATACTGGTGGTAGTGAAAGACATCCAGTTTAAAGATCTGGTTTACTACTACCAATATCTATCAAATATCCAGTCTGAAGATCTGTTTCACTACCACCAATATCTATCAAGCATCCAGTCTAAAGATCTGGGATTGACTTTATTCTCCTTATTTCCAGTATATTTTTGATCTGGTTCACTACCACCAATATCTATCAAACATCCAGTCTAAAGATCTGGTTCACTACCACCAATATCTATCAGACATCCAGTTTAAAGATCTGGTTCACTACCACCAATATCTATCAGACATCCAGTTTAAAGATCTGGTTCACTACTACCAATATCTATCAAATAGCCAGTCTAAAGATCTGGTTCACTACCACCAATATCTATCAATAATTAATACAACTAGAAGCTAGTCAGTGACGTTCAAGTCAATAATTAATACAGTAGAAGCTAGTCAGTGACGTTCAATATAATAACTAATACAACAGAAGCTAGTCAGTGACGTTCGATACTATAGTTGACACAATAGAAGCTAGTCAGTGACGTTCAATACAATAATTTATACAATAGAAGCTAGTCAGTGACGTTCAATACAATAGTTGACACAATAGAAGCGAGTCAGTGACGTTCAATACAATAGTTGACACAATAGAAGCTAGTCAGTGACGTTCGATACTATAGTTGACACAATAGAAGCTAGTCAGTGACGTTCAATACAATAATTAATACAGTAGAAGCTAGTCAGTGACGTTCAATATAATAATTAATACAATAGAAGCTAGTCAGTGACGTTCAATACAATAGTTGACACAATAGAAGCTAGTCAGTGACGTTCAATACAATAATTTATACAATAGAAGCTAGTCAGTGACGTTCAATACAATAATTAATTCAATAGAAGCTAGTCGGTGACGTTCAATACAATAATTAATACAATAGAAGCTAGTCAGTGACGTTCAGTACAATAACTCATACAATAGGAGATAATCAGAGAGGTTCAATGGTGGTAATAACTGATCCAATATGGAACTATTGTACTAATAAGTACTAGCTCGAAAAAATCATGAGACAATCAGGTGAAACCAATTAAAAAGTCTCTCTATAACTACTAGCTGGCAAAATCATGAGACAGTCAGGTGAAACCAATTAAAAAGTCTCTCTATAAGTACTAGCTCAAAAAAAATCATGAGACAATCAGGTGAAACCAATTAAAAAGTGTCTCTATAAGGTTCAGCAACAAGAAGGGATCGGAATAATAATAAAGTTCATTTTGCATTATTTCTGGAGATCATTTTGTAATTATGACTCCACCACAGAGTGAAGATGACAAAAGGCGTTGTTCCTCCATCACAGAGTGAAGATGACAAAAGGTGCTGTTCCTTCATCACAGAGTGAAGATGACAAAAGGTGCTGTTCCTTCATCACAGGGAGAAGATGACAAAAGGTGTTGTTCCTCCCTCATAGAGTGAAGATGACAAAAGGTGTTTTTCCTCCATCACAGAGTGAAGATGACAAAAGGTGCTGTTCCTCCATCACAGAGTGAAGATGACAAAAGGTGTTGTTCCTCCATCACAGATTGGTGTTCATAAAAGTGTTGTTTCTTTTGGAGTTGAAGTGATGACTTTTAAAAACTGAAAATTTAATACTCTCACACTAACTAGGCTGACATTGGCCAGTTTGTTCGATACGTGCGAGGTTATGATATACATATTTCACACACACTTCTGTTAGTACACACAATCAATTAATTTCCGAGGAAGGCTTATAACAAATGGAACGTGGGATGGAAAAGAAAAATATCGTTTTATTATTAATTGTTACTGTAATGTTTTTAGTAATTCTTATAATAGAAGTTAGGATATGCTAGAAAAATTCTAATCAAAAATACCTTAGGTGCGTTTTTTTTTTTTTTTTAATTATACACAAAGCTACACCAAACTGGGAACTACACTTATGGCATTGATAAAAATTTGACAGCAAATATTCATTCATTAGTTAGCTAGGCTGCGTTTTTTGTTCAACTTATGACATGATGGCGGGTAAAAACAGTGTAAATAGTGACCCGCATGTACTCGGTACAGCCGTATCAAGCATCATTTTTACGCTGATTACGTAAGCTAATATCAAGTGACGATAAACGCTCTTTAATTAGGAGAATTTCATAAAATTTAGTAAATTTGTGCTTCAAAGCTGGCAATGAATAATAACCGTCCACCCGTATAATTATTTTGAAAACTTGAGCTAGAAACTGCTAATCTAGTTTGCTTGGCCTAACCGATGTATCTGAATATCCTTTCACGCTGTAGTTTTGCTGCTCTAAATCGGCTGTATTTTTTTTCTGAAAGACAAAAACTAAAATCGTTCCACTTTTACACTTAAGTGAAGCTGTAGTAAAAATGTTAGACCAATAGCTCACGTGACTTTTGCGTAAGCGTGCACAAAAATGTTCGTCAAATTTGAGCTGTTTTTGTTGAATAACTTTGCTCACGTGTACGAAATTTGAAGAAAATCCATAAAAGTTAAGTATGTTATTCTATCAAATAAAGTTTCCGTACTTATGGTGCGAAGAATATAAAGAAACTCAATCAAAATTGGAGATGTTTTACCTCAGGTATTTCTTAATGGATTGCTTTGAAATTTGGTATGTGAAGTAAGAGTCCGGTAGAGCACAACCACTGAAAATATGTGTTAGTTTGGATTACCACAGCCCGAGGTACAGAAAGTGGAAAACTGCTAAACTATCACTGCTGTTAATAACATAAGGTGTGTCCTGAACGTTGTTTTGGCCGCACGACACACTATTGTGTCTCTTGATAATAGCAGAGGAACATGTTTAAAAGAAGTCACTTAATATAGTCATGAATGTGGTTACAAGAACAAATAAGTGAAAAACGTGTAAAAAAGTAAGCAGCCAAAATAATCATGAGCATGTCTAGACATTCGTCGAATAGAAGAAAGTATATTTTTGCTCATTTATCACGGAAATGTTTCCACTGGTAAAACATTAAATTTCACGAGGTAATGAAATGTTTATTCAATATAAGAAAAGTTGGTGTTAAAAATATCCCATAGATGGCAGTAATGAATTCACAAGTCTTCACTATTCTGAAGAAGGCCATTTTGATAGTGGCTTCGCTGAAGTAAGTGTTTTTTTTATAAATGTCTTCAGAGGTCGAAGGAAAAAAATGATAGAAAGTTACACTAAAAAATACTGATAAATCGGTTATATTGGTTAAAGAGAAGCTTATAGAAGTTTCTGTTTATGTTCATATAACCATCATTTCATCAGAAACATTTCCATGTTAACATGTTATATTGGTTAAAGAGAAGCTTATAGAGGCTTCTGTTTATCTTCATATAACCATCATTTCATCAGAAACATTTCTATGTTAACATGTTAAGAAGCATGTTATATCGGTTAAAGAGAAGCTTATAGAAGTTTCTGTTTATATTCATATAACCATCATTTCATCAGAAACATTTCCATGTTAACATGTTATATCGGTTAAAGAGAAGCTTATAGAAGTTTCCGTTTAGCTTCATATAAACATTATTTCATCAGAAACATTTCTATGTTAACATGTTAAG
>NW_013676751.1:2318-7673 GCF_000517525.1 Limulus polyphemus | reverse complement strand
TTCTGTTTATCTTCATATAACCATCATTTCATCAGAAACATTTCCATGTTAACATGTTATATCGGTTAAAGAGAAGCTTATAGAGGCTTCTGTTTATCTTCATATAACCATCATTTCATCAGAAACATTTCTATGTTAACATGTTAAGAAGCATGTTATATCGGTTACAGAGAAGCTTATAGAAGTTTCTGTTTATCTTCATATAACCATCATTTCATCAGAAACATTTCTATGTTAACATGTTAAGAAGCATGTTATATTGGTTAAAGAGAAGCTTATAAAGGCTTCTGTTCATCTTCATGTAACCATCATTTCATCAGAAACTTCTTTGTTAAGAAGCATGTTATATCGGTTAAAGAGAAGCTTCTGTTTATCTTCATGTGTAAATGTTCAAGAGAGCAGTTCAGCAGAAGATTTTATATTGAAGTTCATGTAAGCGTTTCGAAGACTAGTTACTTATATATCATTGTACGTATGAAATGATTAAAATCTATTACATAAGGCTGTTATCTTCTTTTGTTTCTTCTGAATGTATTACCAGAAGATTATTTTCTTTTGTTTCTTCTAGATGTATTACCAGAACATTATCTGCTTTTGTTTCTTCTAGATATATTACCAAAATGTTATCTTCTTTTGTTTCTTCTAGATTTATTACCAGAAGATCAGCTTCTGGATATATTACCAAAATATTATCTTCTTTTGTTTCTTCTGCATGTATTACCAGAATATTATATTCTTTTGTTTCTTCTAGATGTATTACCAATATATTATTTTCTTTTCTTTCTTCTAGATGTATTACCAGAAGATCAGCTTCTGGATATATTACCAGAATATTATCTTCTTTTGTTTCTTCCGGATGTATTACCAGAAGATCAGCTTCTGGATATATTACCAAAATATTATCTTCTTTTGTTTCTTCTGGATGTATTACCAGAAGATTATCTTCTGGATATATTACCAAAATATTATCTTCTTTTATTTCTTCTGGATGTATTACCAGAAGATTATCTTCTGGATATATTACCAAAATATTATCTTCTTTTGTTTATTCCGGAGGTATTACCAGAAGACCAGCTTCTGGATATATTACCAAAATATTATCTTCTTTTGTTTCTTCGGATGTATTACCAGGAGATTATCTTCTGGATATATTACCAAAATATTATCTTCTTTTGTTTCTTCGGATGTATTACCAGGAGATTATCTTCTGGATATATTACCAAAATATTATCTTCTTTTGTTCCTTCCGGATGTATTGCCAAAAAGACTCTATATTCCATGAAAACAAAGCAGTTTACGCTGTGTTAAAACAAATTATGAAACTGTCTTCAAATGTTCGATGATCTTGAGGTTGTGAAAGTATTCTGGCTGATGAGAAAGACAAGGAGATATATTTTTCTGTACTTGCATGATCACGTCAATATAAAGAAATTCCATAAAATGATAAGGAGTTCAATCCCATCGTAACAAATGATGCATCAATTGGACTTGGAATATAAAAAGCAAGTGTTAGATAAGTTCCTTGCTAATCTAATCAAAGTTAAAACATACAGACCCCGGTAAAGGTTCATGTAACAAACAATTAAAAATGTAGGTAAATTACAATACAAGAAAGCTAATAAACTGAGCATTTTCAGAACATAGATGCTCTCCCCTAAGAGCTGCCTTCTGAATGTTTTAGATTTATTGAACTTTCAGAAAGTAAGTAGTGCTTTCCATAAGTCTTCCTCCCGAGAGTTGGCTTTACTGGACTTTCAGAAAATAAGTACTGCTTTCCACAAGAAAGCGTTCAGATTACTGGGTTTTCAGTAAGCATGTTGTTGTTGTTTTTTCTTTCCTAAATTGTTCAGGTTATCAGTATTTCAGAAAGTGTGTACCCTTGTCTGCCTTCGTAAATTGTTCAGGTTATCAGTATTTCAGAAAGTGTGTACCCTTGTCTGCCTTCGTAATGTGTTCAGGTTATCGGTATTTCAGAAAGTGTGTATTACGAAGGCAGACAGGGGCACTTTCTGAAATACCGATAACCTGAACACATTACGAAGGCAGATAGGAGTACACACTTTCTGAAATACCGATAACCTGAACACATTACGAAGGCAGACAGGAGTACACACTTTCTGAAATACCGATAACCTGAACACATTACGAAGGCAGACGGGAGTACTCACTTTCTGAAATACCGATAACCTGAACACATTACGAAGGCAGACGGGAGTACTCACTTTCTAAAATACCGATAACCTGAACACATTACGAAGGCAGACAGGGGTACACACTTTCTGAAATACCGATAACCTGAACACAAGTACCCCTGTTTGCCTTCGTAATGTGTTCAAGTTATATGTATTTTTAATAATGGGTCATTTTAGTGATTCTTATAAAAAGTAACCATTTTTAAAATAAATATTCGCGTCTCTGGTGATTATTTACATAGACTTTCCCTTCACTTGGCTGTGATTACATAAAAATAAGTTTTATAGCATACATATATTCTAATTGTAGTCCACTGTTTACTGTCAGGGGACAACGCTGATGTTTAAAGCTTTATTAAATTGTTTAGCGGAGGCCTGGACGTGTATTCAGTTTGTTGTGCTCCCCCTGTCTCCTAGATTGCCCTATGTGTCACCCAAGCTGACAGCTCGAGCCTGTATGTCTTGGCATTTAAAACACAACGTGATATCTTAAGGAAAGCAAGTTTCACGTTCACTTTACGTGCTAGGTTCTTTTATTAGTACATGATGTTATTGAACAACCATGTATTCTACGCGTATTTCCTTATTTTACTGTACGATATAAGACCCTGTCTGTCTACAGTTGTTTAAAAATGATTTTATATATGTATTATATAAGATTATAGTTAGAAGCCAGCTTTATTCTCCTTGAATTCAAAGGTTATGGATAACTTTTACACAAACTCATTCGATAGTTAAGCCTACTCTAAAATTACTATCGATAGTTAAGCATACACCTAAAACTATTACTACTTCCAAATTGTACTTAGAGTCCTTATATATACACGCTTATAAAACTTAATGGCTCAAGATCTTCTCCAGTCGTGCAAATGTTCCAGGAAATCAACGCCATGTTGTTTCTTAAGACCCCATCTATACATGTTATATCTCTGTGATGACCAGTAAAGTAGCTGACCACACACGATAAAGTAAGCAATTTTATCATTATGAAGACAAATAATTCAAAACAGTGTCTTAAGAGGTTGTCAGGAAACATTAACCATTAATGACTTGAAAAATGGTTCTACAAGACAGTATAAAATCAGTGAAAATCATAGTCTGTAACCAGCACATTCAGAACTAATTGTTTCGTACGATATCACGAAATATAATTTAAACAATATTTTCTGATAAGAAGTTCTCTAAAAACGTGTGTTGTATTTAATGTCATAAACTTGTTACCATTTGATAATAATATATGTAGAATAGTGAAAAAAAAGAAAGAAACACAAACCAACAACTGTTTGACGCCGAGCTATATACAACTGAGAGATAAAGGTAATATTTAGGCTTGGCTTACTTTGGAGACGTGTACAATCTATCGTTTTACTGACCGATAGTTTATGTGGCATTATATAACAAAAAAAGGCTGATGATAAATGTTTATAAATCCTTTTTATTGTCTATATACTACGGGTTTCAAGTAAGAAGAAATATAATAGCATCTCGAACACACGTCTTGGTAACTGATATATGATAGGAATGTTTCGACCGAGACAACGTGTGTATCCTTGTGTTGTTTCACTCAGATCTCGTGTTAGTGATTAGCCACGTGAGAATTAGCGTGCGGCTCACAAGACGTGTGGTCCATACGCTGTTATATCTAGGTTAGCCAAGCCTAAATTTTACTTTTATGTCTGGGGTAAATTTGATACATAAAATTTGTTATAAAGCACGTAATGTCTAACATGTCTAATGTTTAATAAATATGAAAGAAATCAGAAGTACCTGAAAACAGAGAAATATTTGCATGCAGACTTCAGATTAAAATGATAATTTCTTGCTTGAATCTAATATTTATCTTTACATCTTCTTCATTCCCATAATCCAAAGAATGGAGGTTTCACCCCTAAAAGATCCCCGAGTGGCAATAAGGATTGGATTTTGTGAAAATCTGAAATTAGTTCGTTTTCATGAAGTATATACGATCGGCTAAGCCTAAATTCTTCTGTGTTAGTTGCAGCTCTGAGGATAATATATAACGTCATCAACAATAATTATTCGAAGAAAACTTACTTCATAATTTAATCAGTTCTGTGGAAAAAAAAACCCTTCTACATGTTTCATGGGTTTTAAATTAATTACTCTTTCATCTCTCTAGAGAGCACAACTGGGTGTCGATTAACAAAGGACCACGAGTGATCGCATCTTGTCTTTTTCAAATCATTAGGAAAATTTTATTATTTCATCAAGTATAAACTCTTATTATTTGACGATCAGATCCACTTTTAAAAAGTATTTAGATTTAGGCTTACATCATAGATATTGGTAAGAAACGTTATTAAAGGCTTGCGTTTATTACCAAGACAAATGGAAATAGTCCGCAACTGATTTAATGCAATGGAACCTCAACGTCCACAAGAGACATTATTTCAGTGAAGTGTGTGTAAACCGTGTAATGCATTAGATACCAATGGAACCTCAACGTCCACAAGAGACATTATTCCAGTGAAATGTGTGTAAACCGTATATGAATTAGATACCAATGGAACCTCAACGTCCAAAAGAGACATTATTCCAGTGAAGTGTGTGTAAACCGTATAATACATTAGATACCAATGGAACCTCAACGTCAAGAAGAGACATTATTCCAGTGAAGTGTGTGTAAACCATATAATGAATTAGATACCAATGGAACCTTAACGTCCACGAGATACATTATTCCAGTGAAGTGTGTGTAAACCGTATAATGAATTAGATACCAATGGAACCTCAACATCCAGAAGAGACATTATTCCAGTGAAGTGTGTGTAAACCGTATAATGAATTAGATACCAATGGAACCTCAACATCCAGAAGAGACATTATTCCAGTGAAGTGTGTGTAAACCGTATAATACATTAGATACCAATGGAACCTCAACCTCCACAAGAGACATTATTCCAGTGAAATGTGTGTAAACCGTATAATGAATTAGATACCAATGGAACCTCAACATCCACAAGAGACATTATTCCAGTGAAGTATGTGTAAACCGTATAATGAATTAGATACCAATGGAACCTCAACATCCAGAAGAGACATTATTCCAGTGAAGTGTGTGTAAACCGAATAATGAATTAGATACCAATGGAACCTCAACGTCCAGAAGAGACATTATTCCAGTGAAACGTGTGTAAACAGT
>NW_013676751.1:0-1342 GCF_000517525.1 Limulus polyphemus | reverse complement strand
ATTAGATACCAATGGAACCTCAACGTCCAGAAGAGACATTATTCCAGTGAAACGTGTGTAAACAGTATGTGAAATGTGTTTAAACCGTATAATGCATTAGATACCAATGGAACCTCAACCTCCACAAGAGACATTATTCCAGTGAAATGTGTGTAATCCGTATAATGCATTAGATACCAATGTTCATTAAAAATGTAAAAATTACCCAAACAAGCAAACACACTGAAGAACAGCTTGGGAATGTTTATATATTTGAATATTTGCCGAAAACTAAACAAGGTCTATTTACGCTAGCCGTCTTATAGAGTAGAGGGGATGCAGCTAGCAATAGCCCCCACCCCCCGCTACTCTTGCCGTCACTAATTTGGAGCTTATAGAGTAGAAGGGATGCAGCTAGTAATAGCCCCCCCGCTACTCTTGTCGTCCCTAATTTGGAGCTTATAGAGTAGAGGGGAGGCAGCTAGTAAATAGGACCCCCCCGCCACTCTTGGGCTAGTCTAATTGGATAGTTGGATTTGGAAGTTACTCTTTTAATGCACCCACGGAATGCGATGTTACGTTTGGAAACAGAACCAGAGCAAACGTTGAAAATGACAGACTAAATATATACAGGAAAACTCTTGCAAGTTCAGTGGTTCACACCTTCTGGAAACGTCCTCCGAACAACACGAAAGATGCAATAAATCGATATAATTTTACCTCCAAAGGATGTAGTTTAAAGTTGATTACCACTCGTACAGACTGTGTTAAACTCTCGCTTCTATAACGAAGCTGATTGTGACGTTAAAGTTGTTTTTTGAAAATTTAATCTTCGTGAAAGTCGTCATAATTGACTAATAATTTTAAGATTTTAAAAATATCATTTTTACACAGACAAGCGTCCAACGTACTTTAATTTCTCCATCAGAGAAGGATCGCTTCACTTGATGTGTAAATAAAGCTATTTAGGTTACCAGTCATTGACTTTACTTTTTAACTGTTGACCAGAGAGAAGAATGTCACACTCTGTCACCCTTTATCCAAACTAAGGGATTGACTGTAACTTTTATAACGCACCAATAGATTAACGTTCAGGGAATATTTTGTGGTGTCGCGCGCATTCGAGCCCCACTTGATAGTTTTGAAGTATAGATGCCTACCACAGGGCTAACCTACGCTCCAAATACGTAAAACAAGTAGGCGTGGCATGCGCCGTCAGTGAGTGATCATTAGATGAACCCTTTTAGAGATATTAATGATAAAGATGTATCGGTTGTGTCAACACGTACGTAACCATTGGGTAATTCCGTATTGACACTATGTTACGTGTAACCGTATATTAATTTATGTCGTCAACACAAAC
>NW_013676750.1:5866-15912 GCF_000517525.1 Limulus polyphemus | reverse complement strand
GTGTTTCTTCTATGGGACTACATTACTAGTGTTTCTTCTATGATATTACATTACTAGTGTTTCTTCTATGGGACTACATTACTAGTGTTTCTTCTATGATATTACATTACTAGTGTTTCTTCTATGATATTACATTACTTTATTAAATTAAAGTACCAGTGTATATTCTAAAGGATTATATTAATAATATTACTTTTATTGTGTTACATTACTAGTATCCCTTCTACTGGATTACATTACTAGTGTTTCTCCTATAAGATTACATTACTAGTGTTTCTTCTATGATATTACATTACTAGTGTTTCTTCTATGATATTACATTACTAGTGTTTCTTCTATAATATTACATTACTAGTGTTTCTTCTATAATATTACATTACTAGTGTTTCTTCTATAAGATTACATTCCTAGTGTTTCTCCTATAAGATGCCATTACTAGTGTTTCTCCTATAAGATTACATTACTAGTGTTTCTTCTATGGGATTACATTACTAGTGTTTCTTCTATAAGATTACATTACTAGTGTTTCTTCTATAAGATTACATTACTAGTGTTTCTTCTATGGGATTCCATTACTAGTGTTTCTTCTATAAGATTACATTACTGGTGTTTCTCCTATAAGATTCCATTACTTGTGTTTCTTCTATAAGATTACATTACTAGTGTTTCTTCTATAAGATTACATTACTTGTGTTTCTTCTATAAGATTACATTACTAGTGTTTCTTCTATAAGATTACATTACTAGTGTTTCTTCTATGATATTACATTACTAGTGTTTCTTCTATGGGATTACGTTACTAGTGTTTCTTCTATAAGATTACATTACTAGTGTTTCTTCTATGAGATTACATTACTAGTGTTTCTTCTACAAGCTTCCATTACTAGTGTTTCTTCTATGGGATTACATTACTAGTGTTTCTTCTATAAGATTACATTACTAGTGTTTCTTCTACAAGATTCCATTACTAGTGTTTCTCCTATAAGATTACATTACTAGTGTTTCTTCTATGAGATTACATTACTGGTGTTTCTTCTATAAGATTCCATTATTAGTGTTTCTCCTATAAGATTACATTACTAGTGTTTCTTCTATGATATTACATTACTAGTGTTTCTTCTATGATATTACATTACTAGTGTTTCTTCTATGAGATTACATTACTTTATTAAATTAAAGTACCAGTGTATATTCTAAAGGATTATATTAATAATATTACTTTTATTGTGTTACATTACTAGTATCCCTTCTACTGGATTACACTGTCAGAGTTGTTTTTGCTAGAAACGTTAATTATTAAGCCTTTATCGAATTGCTTGAAAGTGTTTATATTGTGATTAACAGTGTATTACAGATTCTGACTGTACATTTCTTTTCTCAACTGAATAAACCCAAAGTGCGGGTGGGCCAATGTGTGTGTGTGGAGTGTGGGGGGGGGGGGATTTACAGGCTACATTATTTGGATGGTTTTAGGTCACTGCTAGACAAACGCATTTCGACCACGCTGATAATCGTGTTTCATAATTCATAATTAAAAATACGTACAGGCAACATTTGAAAAAGCTGGACTTCGACCAGACGTATTACGTGGTTGAATAATTCTTGTAGGTAGTTCACCTAAAACATGGAAACAACCTCACGTGAAACCAGTTTGGAGATCGACACTGCACGGTTACTTCTACACAGAGATTATGACTATTTGTACTTCGGCTAGGTTCTTACCACAGTCCATTTTATACGTAGAAACGAGATGTCGCAAAGCAACGAACATTCTTTAATATTTCTGAACTACTTGAAAACTTGTTTCATATTATATTTCAGTTGGCAAAAAACAGACAATCAAAGAAGAATCTTTCTCATATTCTTTCGTATGATATCGTTTATTTACTGTATTTTTATTTCCTTTTCTGTTAATGGTCTTATCATATTTCTCAGAAAACCAGCGAAGCTCTCTCATTACTTTCTGCCTTGATTCTGTTTGCAATTCAGCGCCACCTGGTTTTTCACACAGCGGGACGTCGAAGTTGAATGTTAAAGTTGGGTAATCATGAATAGAAAATTAGATAACGATTACATAAATACTGTCTTAGATTCCAAGACGAAGCTAAGCCTAATTAAAACCACAACAATGACTGTGTATTTCTTTTGTTATGCTAAACGGAAGTCACCATTTTGCATAAAATATAAAATACATTTTAGAAGGTTTGATTATTTCATGCTGGAGGCTTTTTTAAATATTTATTAATGATCTTGACGACACAGAGTCTTAGTGCTAGCAAAACTGTATAAATAAAATAATTCAATTACGTACTATCTGATTAGGCCTAAAACAACCATGCATATCGAAGGTTGAAAAACTTTAGTCCTACTTCAAAACCTTGCAGACGACACTTGTTACTATGCTTGCTAACCCTGTTTACCCTAACAACATGTATAATAGGTTGATCTGTTTGTTGACTTTTACTGAAAGCTACTAGAAGCCTACCAGCTCTAGCTGTCCCAAATTCTCAAATAATAGATTTAGAGGAAAGGAGGAAAATCAACACCACCCACCGCCAATTCTTGGACTACTCTCGTCGGACCAAATAATAGTGGTCACTGCTATAACACACCCACGGTCCCAAAGCCCTAAGCAAAAATGTTGTTATTTCTATTGGTAGTAAGATCAGACTGGCGTTATAATTATTCTAACAACAATGGCCGATTCTACAACATTTATTGTAACAATGCCAGTTATTGTTGCGACAATGTAACAATACCAGTTAATCTGTAGGCGTCTTTCATTTACCATCGTCAATATAAACTTTGACTTGTTAAGTAATTGACAAACGTTAACACAGGACAAGAACTCCGATCCACAGACACAAGCCCATTATCGGGATTCAGTTCTGAATAATGTCCTCATATATCTTGGAAAAGAACCAACCGTGAAGCACCGCTTTGATTTACAATCTCCATCATCTGTAATCGTAGCGAATGTTTCCCTCTAAGTAGACATCTTAGGATTTAGAACTTCAACCAGCTGCAGGCTTCTGATTTCCATTTCGTTGAGTTAAGTCACCTGATCAAGGCCACTGGAACTCGGAAAGGTTTTTTTTCCATCTGAACGTTATACAAAAACACTCTCGATCTTTTCGGCTCTTGTCGTTTCCGATAATCTGAAATATAGCCTACATTTGCTGTCTAATGAATCAAACCTCATCTATGGTGAAAAAAAAAGGCAAATCCAAACATAAGGTGAAGATCATAGTTTACGCGGTAGGCCCCTCTAGCACTGTTGTTTCTATAGGATAGCTCGTTACTAATTATTTAATTAAATAATGCAGTGTGTCATTTCAACTCTCATCCAAAATAACATACAGTTTTTTTTATGAAACGCGAGTCTACTTGGGAAGTCCATTTTCCTTGACCTTTAAAATATCGAATATTTCACCTCTTGTGTTAGCTAAGCCTAATCTTGACCTAGTCATTTGTTTGTTTTTGTTGTTTTTTAATTTCGCGCAAAGCCACACGAGGGATATCTGCGCTAGTTGTCCCTAATTTAGCAATGTAAAACTAGAGGTAAGGCAGTTAATCAGCCCCACCCACCGCCAACTCTTGGGCTACTCTTTTTACCAACGAATAGTGGGATTGACCGTCACATTATAACGCCCCCACGGCTAAAAGGGCGAGCATGTTTAATGAGGCGAAGATTCGAACCCGCGACCCGCAGATTGGGAGTCGAGCTCACTAATCACCTGGCCATGCCAGGCCTGACCTAGTCGTATCAAGTGTATGTCATCCTGGATACGGTTACCATTCGATACTAGTCACTGAGTTAAGTATAACTTAACTAGTTTCTTGTCATATGGGGATTGTGGTACAGCAAGTTAGTGATATAATAATGCTTGGAGACGGCTTGAATGGGTAATGAAGGAAAACTTTAATATAAGTTTAACATAACAGTAAATGTACAACGTTTCGACAAGGTTTTGTCATCATCAGGTTAGTGATATGTTAAAAGCAACTCTTGTCATATGGGGATTGTGGTGTAGCAGGCTAGTGATCTTTTATTTCCACTATATAAAATAATTGGGTTACTCCATTCTTACATGTATAGTTCACACCTGATGTGAATTCTCAGCGCCACCTACATTAAACACATTTTTATCGTTATATGGATATTTTGTATTTACTTTTAATGTATCACTAACCTGCTACACCACAATCCCCATATGACTAGAGTTACTTTTAACATATCACTAACCTGCTACACCACAATCCCCATATGACTAGAGTTACTTTTAACATATCACTAACCTGCTACACCACAATCCCTATATGACTAGTTACTTTTAACGTATCACTAACCTGCTATACCACAATCCCCATATGGCTACTTACTTTTAACGTATCACTAACCTGCTACACCACAATCCCCATATGACAAGAGTTATTTTTAACGTATCACTAACCTGCTATACCACAATCCCCATATCCCTACTTACTTTTAACGTATCACTAACCTGCTATACCACAATCCCCATATCCCTACTTACTTTTAACGTATCACTAACCTGCTACACCACAATCCCCATATGACTAGTTATTTTAACGTATCACTAACCTGCTACACCACAATCCCCATATGACTAGTTAATTTTAACGTATCACTAACCTGCTATACCACAATCCCCATATCCCTACTTACTTTTAATATATCACTAACCTGCTATACCACAATCCCCATATGACAAGAGTTACTTTTAACGTATCACTAACCTACTATACCACAATCCCCATATGGCTACTTACTTTTAATATATCACTAACCTGATATACCACAATCCCCATATGACTAGTTGTTTTTGAAAATACCACTTTGCTTGTTTGTTTCGAATATTCGCGCAAAGCTACACAATGAGTTATTTGCGCTAGCTGTTTCTTACTTTGAAATGATGGAAGCACGGTATCTAGTCAACAGCACCCTCCGCCAAATCTTGGTACACTCTAATCAAATAGTGGTATTTGACTGACACTATTATAACGCTCCCACAATACTAATGATATGCTCGAATTCACATTTCGGCACGATAAACAGTAAGCCACGCTAATAAATCATTAGCAAGTTATTCTACAACCCATACTTAACCAGGTAATATTTACTTATGTAATTACTAGAGTACCATCACGTTAAGCCTAACGAAGTATTTCGACAATGATGTGTTTGTGTGTTGAGGCGAATTAAAACTAAATCTATATTTCAACATCAGCTAAACTTAATCTGAAATCTACATTCACTAACTTGTTCGCCTTGGGTTACTGACGAAACGCTTATGTTTCTTCAATTTCTATCACAGACATGACGGTATGCCAGTGAGGGTCACTACTAAGTTTCCTTATTTATTTGTGATGAAGAACATATCACGTTTGATTTAGGGGCACACTTTCTGGCGATACTACGTGGAGGTTTTCCCTCCAGATAAAGGTTAATACATTATAATAGCACTATAACTGTTAATCTAGCCAATCGTGGCTAGAGATTAGCGTGTCGGGCTGCTTATCAGAATGTCCAAGGTACGCAACTTGGACGTTATTAGAGGGACGTTCAAATATCGTTACTTGATTCAATGTTGATGTAGAAGCAGGTGCTGTAGATTTAAATAGGCATCGAACAACCCCTCAACTGGTAGGGTAAAATATTTGTATCATAAGTGGAAAGGTGAGTCAAAATGACCCACGTTTATTAATAAGGGGGGGGGGTCAGAATGACCCATAAACGACTAAGAGACGATTCCATCAATAAGACAGCGAACTGCAACAGCTTTGCTCAGCACTCAACAACTCACTAAGAATAAAATACAGAAAATATCAGTGTAACACTGGAATATCGACTTGAAAAAACGACGTGGGTCATTTTGACCCCACCCTATCATTTGAGGCTTAAATATAATAAATTATCCTCTAAACGCCATCTAGAAAGATGATATATTTTAATGCACCACAATAAATGTTCCTGATCGTAACACATAAGTAATAACTGTTCACAGAGTGTCAGTGATGAACATATTTCTATTTCTCACTAGATGGCGATAAGTCGTGTACAGGACTCCAATCCTGATGTATATTTTTAAACATATTGTCATGCAATAATAACGTGTATACAGACTAGAAAACTGTCACTGTTTGAAAGTGTAACTGTTGTGTATTTTAGGCTATTTCATTTTGCGTTGTAAGCTGAAACTGCCCAACACTCCAGTTTCTAAATTTATACTTATGAGTTAACATAACACCCGACTGGGAGTGTAAGATAATAAATGATAACTCGGCGGGAAAGCTCAATAGACTCGTATTTTGTAGCGAACTGAAAGAGTGAAATTAAATCAACTATATGCACAGCCGTCTAGTCTTTTCATTCTATGCCAGTACTAACCATCCAGATTAGGACACTGCAGCCACAGCAATGGTTTTATTTTAAATAGTTATTATTTTTTGTGTTGTGGTTGAGACGCTATTTATATTATCAAATTGCATAAACAACCGTTATTGTTTGAACTGTATTCAAATGTTGATGTGTAATTTTCATTAAGTTTATACTAGTCATTTTGGGTAAGGATTAATAACATAGTATTTGTTATCGTCTTTAACACCATTTATTTATCATTATTAATTTTTATTTTAATTACTTTCTCATTATCTAGAAGAACTGTCGAACCAGCATGACAGTGTTATGTAAAAATTATAAAAAATCTGTTGAAAACATTTTAAACAATAAAGTGTCGATTTTTTTAAATATTAGTCGAAACAAGATTTTACCTTGTTGAAAGATCAAGAAAAAATCACTTACTTTATGTCCAATTTTTTAACGATTAATTAATTTGTTATATTTCACTTTAATACTTTACTGATACATTTGAAAATGGTTAAGCCTAACACTATAAAATTAGTCCGTCATAAACGAGTTCCTTTATTGAACGAAAGGGCCTCTGGCGGATACAAAATAAATCTAAATACTATTGTATAATATATATATATATATATGCTATTTTTTAGATCTGTTTATATACATCTCTGATTTAAAATAGGTAATACAAGAATGGGTCAGGAAAACTATTCACTTCCTCCTAATATAGTTTTTCTGAATATTAGGCCTATTTGTATTCAATGTTTCGCCAGCCTTCAGTGTTTAAAATCACAACTTTTACGTTTTTGTACTGCTCATAAAAAGAACAATTCAGATCACACTTTTGGCTATTATAGACCATGATTTTCATTATTGAACGAAAAACTTTCTGAGCAGTCATTTGTATCGGGCAAAAGATAGATCTAAAATTCTATTTTTACACATATCTGGTTCGAAGATGGTAACAGACATAGGAAGAGACTTTGGAAGACAATAAAATAAAAAAGGAAAGTACTGTATACAGAGAAATGGAAGTTTATTCACTTTTATTAGACAAAAAAAAAGCCTCATTTTTTGACGTCAAACAAAATCAACAAGATTTGTTTGTTTGCCGAATTTCGCAACAAAAAGCTAATTGAGGGCTATCTGCATTATTCGTCCTTAATTTAAAAGTGAAAGGCTAGGGGAAAGGTAGCTAGTCAACACCATCAACTCTTGCGCTACTCTTTTACCAACGAAAAGTGGGATTGACTTTCACTTTATAACGCCTCCACGCCTGAAATGACGAGTATATTCGGTGAGAAGATTCGAATTCATGACCCACAGATTGTAAGTCGAGTGCTCTAACCATAAGGACAATTAATGATACGCATTAAAAAATAGCAGATATATATATTATACAATAGTATTTAGATTTATTTTGTATCCGCCAGAGGCCCTTTCGTTCAATAAAGGAACTCATTTATGACGGACTAATTTTATAGTGTTAGGGTAAGTAAACAAAAAAATACCTGAACGAAAAAATTCGTTTGTTTTTTATGTTAAAGACAAGAAAATATTTAAAAAGAGTCGCAAACTGAAATATCAATGTGTTAATTGTCGCACTGAATAAAAATATCGAAGTAAGTTTATTATTTTCTCCGCTACGAAAGAAAGCAGCCAACTAAGCCTAATAAGAAATTCAACAATCGAATACTGTGCAAATAATCTAAATTGAGAAGACATGCAAGTGATTTAACTTTCCTGTCTTTCCAAGTGATTTCCTGCACTTAACGCAGAGGGCCAAAATTACTATTGTTTGGCGAGTTGAGTAATGATGGCATTAATAGTTTTATAGAAACCAAAGTGTACGAAAATTCGAACGACGAATGAAACAGACCGTCACCTAATAATAACTATCACTCTACTTTCGTTAACCCTCATTGTTGGAACCAACCAACTGAAGGTGCTGTTGTGTTTCCCCCTTGAAGGCCAACAATGTAATTATTATAATTACTGAATATTGTTGTCAACCAGACAATAGACGAAACTGAAAAAGCAGCGTATTTTGTTAACCTAGTTTTACGAGCTGGGTCAAGTCTGGAGAAACTTGGGTCAGTGATATGTCTATGTAGCATTATCAAGATTGAAAAAACAACAAGTTTTCCTAAAATCTTCCATAGATAAATGTTGCCCGTCACGGTACAGTATCATGAGGGTGGAGATGACTGATTTTAATAACTATCGCACCAAGACGCTGGTATGGATCTTATATGTATTGGAATCAACTCACAACTTCATACAGTTGGATGACACAGTTTCAACTTCAGTTAAAAACACATTGAAGCGTGATAACATATTTTTTCTATAATTGAGTGATAAAAATAATTAATAATGTTTATGGGGAGGGTGAAATGTATTTATTTAAATAGTCTTGAATTACAGCCTCAACTGAAAAAAAAACAACTGTTTAAAACCTTAACATGTAAAACTTAATATAAAAATGTAAACCAGTTCATTTTCTCACTATTACATAAATTAAACAACCTTTTAGTTTCAACGGTTTTGGAACAAATTAAAAATCTATTTAGGTTGATAGAGCACACAATTGGTCAGTAGTTTCGTCTTTACAACAGCAATAATACATATGATTGGTTAATATTGTGCAGGATACCTGACGATATATTCACGAGTCCCGTTTTAAATTATGTGATGATATATGATTGGTCTGGTAAAGTTTAATACATACGACCTTACAATAATTGTATATTGTTGGCCTGTTATACTTGCGCTAACGTCTTGACAACAGTTATATGTAATTGACCTGCTAGAGTTTACTACTGTTTACCTTACAATAGTTGTATATTGTTGACCTGGTATAATTTGTGTTCACGTTTTGACAATACTTATATATAATTAGCCTGGTAAAATTTAATACTTACAACAGTTCAGTACTGTTGACCTGATATAACCCGTCGCCGAACATGCTAGCCCTTTCAGCTGTAGGGGCGTTATAATATGACAGTCAGTCTCATTATTCATTGTTAAAGAGTGGCCCAAGAATTGGCGAGGGGCGATGTTGACTACCTGCTGGTTCTTTAGTTTATCACTTCAAAATTAGGGACAACTAATGCAGCTAGTGCTCGAGTAATTCTGTGCAAAATTCCACAAACAAAATCAGACAACAAAAAACATTTCATGATAATTATATCTTATACCGACTTTTTAAACTTTCCGTTTGAGGATATTACATTTTATACTGCCTTTTGAAGCTTGTATTTTCCACTTCATTATTACTACAATCTCTATTGAAGCTTGTATTTTTCTATTTCACTATTACTACAATCTCTATTGAAGCTTGTATTTTTCCATTTCATTATTACTACAATCTATTTTGAAGCTTGTATTTTTCCACTTCATTATTACTACAATCTATTTTGAAGCTTGTATTTTACATTTCATTATTATTACAATCTCTATTGAAGCTTGTATTTTTCTATTTCACTATTACTACAATCTCTATTGAAGCTTGTATGTTTCCATTTCATTATTACTACAATCTATTTTGAAGCTTGTATTTTCCATTTCATTATTACTACAATCTCTATTGAAGCTTGTATTTTTCCATTTCATTATTACTACAATCTCTATTGAAGCTTGTATTTTTCCATTTCATTATTACTAC
>NW_013676750.1:2871-4902 GCF_000517525.1 Limulus polyphemus | reverse complement strand
TATTTTTCCACTTCATTATTAGTACAATCTATTTTGAAGCTTGTATTTTTCCACTTCATTATTACTACAATCTATTTTGAAGCTTGTATTTCTCCATTTCATTATTACTACAATCTATATAGAAGCTTGTATTTCTCCATTTCATTATTACTACAATCTATTTTGAAGCTTGTATTTTTCCATTTCATTATTACTACAATCTATTTTCAAGCTTGTATTTTTCCACTTCATTATTACTACAATCTATTTTCAAGCTTGTATTTTTCCATTCATTATTACTACAATCTATTTTCAAGCTTGTATTTTTCCATTTCATTATTACTACAATCTCTATTGAAGCTTGTATTTTTCCATTTCATTATTACTACAATCTCTTTTGAAGCTTGTATTTTTCACCAGCGAATTATTGTTTTATTATTCCACAGTTCTTCGAAAAACAACTTACTTACATTATGTAATTTACTATGTGAAAAGCATGTGCTTTGAGCTTCAGGCCCTAAACTCCTGCTGGGAACAATGGCTCCTGGACTAAGTTTCTCGTGATTTTTGGATAACATCCAGAGTTCCTGACGGTTTCCGGATAATTTCCAGAAGTAATGAACGTCTTTTCTCTCTATCATATTGTAACAATGAATTTAAGGAGTTCTCAACCGATTCTAAATCAAAGAAAGATGTGGGTCGAGAATTAAGGTCAACAGGTTAAGCCTATGCTACATTTACATTATCTAAAGTGATCAATACTTGGTCAACGTTTCTGGTGATTCACTGGTTACTAGTAGGTAAGCTGACCTAAACTGTTGCTGGCCAAAATGATAGATGAGTGGGGATTAAATCTGTAAAAGTTCGGAACTGGCCATCTGAACACAAGAGTATGACTTACACTAGTTTCCTCGAAGTTAGGAAGAACTCCGACCTCAAGAGGTTTCTGTCCTCCTTTAATGAATTATACCCCGATCCTGTCGGAAAGATAGGGAACTGTTTCCTACACTGTCTCTAAGGATGTACTGAATTGTACTACAGTACAGTGCCTGATATTGTCTGGTGGTCAACATGTCCAAGGATTCATGGTTCGCTACGCGTCATAAGTGACAGTCAATTCCTGAGAACTGTGTTCTATCCTGTCTCTATAGGACTATTAGATAGTACTACAGTACAGGGCCGGGCGTTGTCTAATGGTCAGTGTGACCGAAGATTCATGGTTAGCAGTCCGTTACTGTAAAAACTCGCTTGCACTTTGGTGTCGTCGTGCGCTATAAACGTGACTGTCAAATCCCATTATAACGTGACCGTTAAATCCTATTATGAGGTAACAACAGTTGGGTGCTGTTGACTAGCTACGTTTCCTCTAGACTATCAGTTAAAAATAAAGAAAGAATGGCTATGTGTCGAAACCCTTGTGTTGCTTTACACGAAAATACGAAACAAACTATAGTTCCGAACGTAACACTACATTACTAACAATGATATTCTTGTAGTTCCTCTACCAATAAGAAAGAAGTATTCAAAAAACTAGGGCGATCCTAATTTCTGTATAATCATCCATATAGAACTTTGATGCAAAAAGGTCTGGTGTTTTTACAACTAAATAAACCATTATGGTAAACTGTGTTACTCAAAAATCACACGTGAAATGAAAGAGATTATGGTCGAACCAAAACAAACAATCGCCTGTACGAAAACTTGTATGTAGATAAATGAAATTATCATTTCAGTTTGTGGATTATTTTATCATATGAACATTTTGTAGAAGGTTTAGTTTTAGAAAAACCAGAAGGATTATGATACAAAGAATGTTATATTTGGAATGACAAAACACAATTTAACTTGGAAACACGACACAAAGTTTATAATTTGGAATGACAAAACACAATCTCTAACTTGGAAAACACGACACAAAGTTTATAATTTGGAATGACAAAACACAATCTCTAACTTGGAAAACACGACACAAAGTTTATAATTTGGAATGACAAAACACAATCTCTAACTTGGAAAACACGACACAAAGTTTATAATTTGGAATGACAAATC
>NW_013676750.1:0-2157 GCF_000517525.1 Limulus polyphemus | reverse complement strand
GACAAAACACAATCTTTAACTTGGAAAATACGACACAAAGTTTATAATTTGGAATGACAAAACAATCTTTTACTTGGAAAACACGACACAAAGTTTATAATTTGGAATGACAAAACACAATCTTTTAACTTGGAAAATACGACACAAAGTTTATAATTTGGAATGACAAAACAATCTTTTACTTGGAAAACACGACACAAAGTTTATAATTTGGAATGACAAAACACAATCTTTAACTTGGAAAATACGACACAAAGTTTATAATTTGGAATGACAAAACACAATTGTTAATTTTGAAAACACGACACAAAGTTTATAAAGTTGATTTTAGAATGACATATCACAATATTTAATATAAAAAAACATAATTTTAATTTGAAAGAAATGTGCTGAGAGTGAGCTTAATGTCTGAACTACTATATCCCAACTATATCTTAACTATATCCCAACTATATCTTAACTACTATATCCCAACTATATCTTAACTAATATATCCCAACTATATCTTAACTACTATATCCCAACTATATCTTAACTACTATATCCCAACTATATCTTAACTACTATATCCCAACTATATCTTAACTACTATATCCCAACTATATCTTAACTAATATATCCCAACTATATCTTAACTACTATATCCCAACTATATCTTAACTACTATATCCCAACTATATCTTAACTACTATATCCCAACTATATCTTAACTACTATATCCCAACTATATCTTAATTATCTACTATATCCCAACCAATTAAATAATACATTCTAATCTTTATAAGGTTATCAGCTACACTGATGTCCAGGTTTAGTTTTAGTTTCACTCTATTAGTTACCCACACTGATGTCCAGGTTTAGTTTTAGTTTCACTCCATTAGTTACCTACATTGATGTCCAGTTTTAGTTTCACTCTATTAGTTACCCACACTGATGTCCAGGTTTAGTTTTAGTTTCACTCTATTAGTTACCCACATTGATGGCCAGGTTTAGTTTTAGTTTCACTCTATTAGTTACCCACATTGATGGCCAGGTTTAGTTTTAGTTTCACTCTATTAGTTACCCACATTGATGTCCAGGTTTAGTTTCACTCTATTAGTTAGCTACATTGATGTCCAGGTTTAGTTTTAGTTTCACTCTATTAGTTAGCTACATTGATGGCCAGGTTTAGTTTTAGTTTCACTCTATTAGTTACCCACATTGATGGCCAGGTTTAGTTTTAGTTTCACTCTATTAGTTACCCACATTGATGTCCAGGTTTAGTTTCACTCTATTAGTTAGCTACATTAATGTCCAGGTTTAGTTTCGCTCTATTAGTTAGCTACATTGATGGCCAGGTTTAGTTTTAGTTTCACTCTATTAGTTACCTACATTGATGACCAGTTTTAGTTTCACTCTATTAGTTACCCACATTGATGATTAGTTTTAGTTTCACTCTATTAGTTACCTACATTGATGACCAGTTTTAGTTTCTCTCTATTAGTTACCCACATTGATGACCAGTTTTAGTTTCACTCTATTAGTTAGCTATATTGATGTCCAGTTTTAGTTTCACTCTAAGTATACAACTTACTCTGATTATTATTATATATGGTAAGGGTGTTACAAGAATAAGGAGAGTTTCACTCAATACCTGCCAATGACTTATTGGCATCAGTAAAAGCAGATAAAATATCAAAACAAAATGGAAACCGCTATCGTTTTTCTCTCTTCTTTATCTTTGTCAAATACATAAAATACTCCAGAGATAGAGTATACAGTTTGTTCTTTCACCATAACCAATTCCAGATGGAAAAATTATAAAACCAAATTTCAAAGTTTGGAGGATTGTTTGTGCCCATCCTGGTTAAAGTTATCGTAAGTTTGTTTGGATAAGTCACAGCTTTCACAGATTAGATCTTCAGTAGTTACTGTTTTGTGTCTGTATGTGTATAAATAAAGTTATACGTGAAGTAGCGCAACATACTGCCATTATAACAACTTACACTTGTTTGTACTGCCATTATAACAACTTACACTAGTTTGTACTGCCATTATAACAACTTACACTAGTTTGTACTGCCATTATAACAACTTACACTAGTTTGTACTGCCATTATAACAACTTACACTAGTTTGTACTGCCATTATAACAACTTACACTTGTTTGTACTGCCA
>NW_013676749.1:12378-17043 GCF_000517525.1 Limulus polyphemus | reverse complement strand
CGTCACACCAGACATGCTCGTCCTTTCAGCTGTGGGGGGCGTTATAATGTGACGATCAATCCCACTATTCGTTGGTAAAAGAGTAGCTCCAAGAGTTGGCGGTGGGTGGTGATAACTAGCTGCTTTCCCTCTAGTATTACACTGCTAAATTAGGGACGGCTAGCGCAGATAGGCCTCGTGTAGCTTTGCGCGAAATTCAAAACAAACAAGCCACTCATAAGCCAAGAAAGTTATGGGCATTCTGCGATCCTGGTATTAAAACAAGTACACGTGTTCGTAAAAACCGGGCATGTATTAAGTACACACAAAATTTAAAGAACTGAAATACGACAGGAACATTTCTACAGCACATCCGACGAAACATCACGGAAAGTTTACGGATACCAAACTTAAACAACAACTCGAGTTTTTTCCAGTTATCTTTCTTACGTACAATTGTTTCTTAAACATACATGCTTCCGATTTCGTTTGTCCAATAAATCCCTAAGACTGTCCTCCTGTTGTTTTTTAAAGTACTTTTCATGTGTGTGTGTGTGTTTTTTTTCTATACTTAATTAATTTCTCATTTTTAGACTAACTTTACCCAAGCCGCCAACTTTTGACGGATTGGAGTTTTGTAAAATAAAATAAAACCAAGGGGCACCCGCCCCTTCCTTCAGCGAGCTTTGTTCACCAGACTTCCCCCAATTTATGTTAAAAGAAAAACAATCACACACTCAGAAAATAAAAGCAAATTTCAAGTACGCTCTCAAAAAGAATGGTATAACTTAACGTTAAAATGTATCACAATATGAGAATTACAAACAGAAAAAATGACAAATGGCTTTTATATATATATATATTAGATTTTAATGAACAGAAAAAGAGTAATATCAGGACAAATTCTTATTTTGTTTATTCTTCACATTACAGAAGATGAATCACCCCAAACCAATTGTCTTAAGGTTTGTGATGAAAACTTCTACCACAAAGTTTAAGCCTAAAAATTAATTTCAAGTACCATTATTAGTTAAGCCTAATGGCAATATGTTTGGGAGAAAGAAAAAAAAGGGGTTTTATCCACACACACACACAAAGTGATAATAAAATTGAAAAACTTCACTAAAACGCATTATGGTCACTAACCTCTAACTTAAATGTTTTGAAAACTCACCAAGAACTTCGAAATGTCTACATCAAGTTAAATATACGCATAAAGAAAAACGTAAAACGATCCAAAAAAGTGGAATTCAAGCCAGCCTTCGTGATCGTTCGAAATATTATATACACGCTTAAGACGAAATATTTGGTCATAATTCTGTTGCTAAGCGACACAAATGAATGGAGCGTTACTAAAAGACAATTGGCATTTATATATATATTAGATATAACTGGTGTTTGTGGATTCCAAAGGCTTGATTAAACTGCTTACAATTGTTAACATGGTGTTTCTTTTTTCAATTAAACTCTGATGCCCCCCAAGCTTATAACATTAAAAACCTGGTTTTGATACCCGTGATAGGCATGGCACAGTTAGCTCATTGTGTAGCTTTGTGTTTAACAGAAAATAATCAAATAAAATCTGGTTGTTATCTGGTAGATCAAAACTACAATTTAACTCAAAACTAATATTAAAGTGGAAATGACTGTTGTTTTTTTCACAATTAGTCTAATGATGATATTGCGTAACAAATGACAATTTCTCTAATGAGACAAAGTTGTTGCATCATTAGAGAAGCTATGAATACCATATTGAGGCTTAGATTTGTTCCACAAGGGCTGACCCGCGTTCGAACCTCATGCGAGTAATCTAATTTTAATACAAAAATAACTATCTATGTGGAAAATACTTTTGATACAGACTAAGGTCTTGAATTATCAGTTTGGGGATTGAGTATTGATAACTAAAGATACAGAGCAATTTTTACTCAAACAAGGATAAAAAGACTAGAGTCATTGTATGGTAAAAATATTTGTTCTGATTGACTATGATTTGAGGTCGCAAGAACAATTACCAGAACAATGGATAGCAAACAATAAAACAAAACAACAATACACATAAATACTATAGATTTATAAATATATATTGGGCTTCCAAGATATAGTATTAGTTCATTATTAGACTGCTATTAAGTAGTAATTCAACTTTTAGAAAAATAATAAATGTATTGACATAAAATAGGCTTACGGCTAGACTTATCTGTGGTTGAAATTTTCCATGTATATTTATTTAGTTGTTGGTTGTCTAATTCTGTTTATCGTCAGAATTGGGTTAGTGTTAAGAGTAAATTATGATTTATAGACTAAATGCCAATAATTTATCAATTTGGCATCATTTCTGTTAACGGTGTTTTCGTCCATAATCCTAATAATAAGAAAAAATAAAAACCGGCATTGATTTTCTAAAGTTTTTTGCCTCCTAACTTAATAACAGGAATTGTGTTTTGTTATATGAATTTTCATTGTTAAGGTTATGTAGTACAGCAACAATAGCAGCTTGGAGCTATGACAACCAAGTCTAAGGGGCTATACTCATTATAATTACTACCTATGTAAAAAAGAGGCGCGTGTATCCCAAGCTCAGTCCACGCATTTGGTGGAAACTAACTATTTTATTCAACTGACAAACAGGCATTGAAACAAATAGACAAACAAAACATATGCTAGTTACTGCACTTGCTATATTTTCATTTACTCTGGTCCGCCGGTGGGACAGCGGTAAGTTTACGGCCTTACAACGTTAAAATCCAAGGTTCGTTTACCGCCCATACATTTACTCTGCCTATGCTTACACTTATTTGATTATTTTGCAAGTGGATACATACTTAATAAGCGAGTTCTTTGCCATACATTTCACACGTGGCTAAGGATAAGGAGGCCATATTTAGGCTTAACACAACATAGGTGTATTCGTTAACTTTCTTTTACGTGAATGTCTAAAAAAAAAAAGGCCTAAAACTTGCAAGTTTATTTAATTAATTTTTTTTCTTCTTCTCAGAATGGTACTTTTCTCCGTTCCCTTGTGGTCCTTACAACATGTTGAACGTACCAGGGGAGCAATCACGTACCGATCAGCACAACTTCCACGTTGTTGGAATGGCATCGAAATTATTCAAAATTGAACGTCTCACTGAAGCAGTTCTATATCGTTGAATAGGACTTTTTCCAGAAAAACAACAAACAACTATATATATAACGTTAATGATCTTTCCGGGTGAAGATGATGAAGATCGAAATCCTCACATCAGATCCTGGTATAGATAGACACAGTGACACGTGGATAGGAGTTTCCACCTAATTATTACCAACGTTATGAACATTTCAAATTCTACAGCCAAAAATAACAGTGATATACTAAACAGAACATTTACCCCCCCTTGTCCCCGGAACAGTCTTTTTATAGAGTAGAAGATGAGTGAGCCACAGATCTACTCTGGTTTGAATATTTGGTTTGTAAAAACGAGAGAGGGGTACAATTCTTTGTTGACTGGGAGATTATTGCCCACCTCCTATAAATACCTCCCTCCTGCAACATTATAAATAACCCACTGACAATGTAACTCTTAATAACCCATCTCTATGACATTTGATAACTTCTTATCCCCCCCTCAATTACCCATTTCCTGAAATACTCTTAATAGCTCACTGTATGTAACACTTTCAATGACCCATCTCTTAGAACACTCTTGATAGCCAACTGTATGTAACACTTTCAATGACCCATCTCTTAAAACACTCTTAATAGCCAACTGTATGTAACACTCTTGATGACCCATCTCTTAGAACACTCTTAATAGCCAACTGTATGTAACACTCCTGATGACCCATCTCTTAATAGCTCACCACCTTATTCAATAACCCATCTTCCGAAATACCCCTAATAGCCCACTGCTTGTAACACTATCAATAACTCATCTCCTGAATCACTCTTAATAGCCCACTGCCTGTAACACTTTCAATGACCCATCTCTTAGAACACTCTTAATAGCCCACCCACCTTATTCAATAATTCATCTTCCAAAATACTCTTAATAGCCTATTACCTGTAACACTATCAATGACACATTTCCTGAAATACTTTTAATTGTCCACTACCTCACTCAGTGACTCATCCTCCAGTAATTGACACTTACCTATGTAACGAATGTTGTCCCTCTTAAACTTACAAGGGATTTTTTTTTCAAAACATATCCCATAATGCCTCAAATGAACAATACCTTTATCAATTTCGAACGCGCGGCTTTAATAGTCCACTACCTGTCATATTTCTAACAACTCGTCTGTTCTAGTCCTCTGGATCGCCAGTTTCCTGTTCCAAATACCAAACACACACGTGTCTGTCCAACATCATATATACATACCGTTCTTTATTAATATCTATGTGTGTGTGTAGGGGGGAGAGAATAGCTAATGACATATTTCACACGTGTCTGACCAATATCATATATACATACCGTTATTTATTAATATCTATGTATGTGTGTGTGGGGGGGAGAGAATAGCTAATGACATATTTCACACGTGTCTGTCCAACATCATATATACATACCGTTCTTTATTAATATCTATGTGTGTGTGTGTGGGGGGGAGAGAATAGCTAATGACATATTTCACACGTGTCTGTCCAACATCATATATACATACCGTTCTTTATTAATATCTATGTGTGTGTGTGTGGGGGGGGGT
>NW_013676749.1:9692-11734 GCF_000517525.1 Limulus polyphemus | reverse complement strand
TTGTGGGGGGGGGGGGGGGGGGGGAGAATAGCTAATGATAAAACTGGCCACATAACGTACTCATGTTTTTTATAAAAGGGTTAGAGCCGTTTCCCATAGTCCTTTACATAATCCGTTTATTGTTGCACTCTGGATGACACCTTATTTAACACCGTTAATAAATTTAATGTTGTAGCATTTTTAATGATTTCATCACCTGTTTGATAGGAGCTTGGTTCAGTCCTATTTTTATAAGTCTCCTATTGGTTCAAGTATTTAAAGTCTTGCTGTACATGATTTAGTTTATCTGTAGGTGAATAGTGGTTATTATTTTCTGAATTACGTATTTCAAGATGTACCGTAACTAACGTAAATATATACAATATTCAGAACGATGATTCCGTTTCTAACAGCGTTGCTGTGAGGAAAAGTAAAACTGTCTTTTATATTGAGTTCCACACGTTTAATAACCCAGAAATATACGTAACATTATGTCGTGAGAGGCAACAAATAGTATCTTTAACTTAACAGCGTCTTAATGGTCACGAACCAGTGTGGATCTAAGAGCGTCAACATATCCTGCACAGAAAAGTGTCTTAACGTATTATTTTCTGAAGTAAATGTGTTTGGTTCTCTAAATATTTCTCTTTAAATGATGTTGTGAGGGCTGAGTTACTAAGGAGATTGTTACTAAGGTGATTGTTACTAAGGAGATTGTTACTAAGGAGATTGTTACTAAGAAGTTCGAATGTAGAGTACAAACCGATGATAAAATATATAAGAATGAGCTTGTTAGTTTCTATTTAGAAGTATTAATCCTAAGTATTTCCATCGGTCGTAGAAACGACTTTTTAAATACTTGGTTAACTCAATAAAAATTTAGGGCAACGAAATTGAGAAACGAAAAAAGATTACTGCTAAGCCTCTTCCATAAGAAGATGATGACGTAGAAGAAAAACGTGGGTTCCTTATTTAATGTCTTTATTATTGTGAACAAATATTTGAGTTGGGTAAGTAGTCTTTGCAGTAAAGCTTTTCAATTAAATAAATACAGCACACGTGGATATTCTTAAGTACCACTTACGGCCACATTTTGATATAAAGGATAAGTAATATAAAAATGATGATAAGCTTTAACGACTTATAACTAAAGTAGCATCACTTCTCATCGTTTAATTACAATAACGAATTTATAAAAATAAATAACGTCCTGTGAAGGACCGACACTTCCGGTTGTTAAATCATCTTCATTCGGTTTGTTTTAGAATTTTCAGCAAAGCTACATTAGGGCTACCATCGTATATTCGTCCCTAATTTGAACTGATAAGACTAGAGAGAAGGTAGCTCGTCTACACCACTCACCGCCAAATCTTGGGCTACTCTTGTGGTTTGACGTTCACTCTTGCAGCGCATCTCCATCCCCCCAAGGTATAAAGTACGTTTTTTTTTTTACAGTAACGGGTAGCGAGCCATAAATCCTTGGATTTACAGTCCGTGTACGCTAACAACTAGGCCACGTTCTCACCAAGCTTACATTAGTTGTTACGTAATACATTCATACATTTCTAAGTTGTTACAAGAGTATGTTAGGCAGTGTAGAACATGGCAGAGTTTAGAAACCAAAATGTCGTCTCACTCTAGAAACAAAACCGAAACGTCGTCTCACTCTAGAAACAAATCTAAAACGTCGCCTCACTCTAGAAACAAAACCGAAACGTCGTATTACTCTAAAAACAAATCCGAAATGTCTTCTCACGCTATAAACAAAACCGAAATGTCGCCTCACCCTACAAACAAAACCGAAACGTCGCCTCACTCTAGAAACAAAACCGAAACGTCGTATTACTCTAAAAACAAATCCGAAATGTCTTCTCACTCTAGAAACAAAACCAAATGTCGTCTCACTCTAGAAACAAAACCGAAATGTCTTCTCACGCTATAAACAAAACCGAAACGTCGTCTCACTCTAGAAACAAATCTAAAACGTCGCCTCACTCTAGAAACAAAACCGAAACGTCGTATTACTCTAAAAACAAAACCGAAACGGCGTATTACTCTAAAAA
>NW_013676749.1:4680-8926 GCF_000517525.1 Limulus polyphemus | reverse complement strand
AAACCAAAATGTCGTCTCACTCTAGAAACAAAACCGAAATGTCTTCTCACGCTATAAACAAAACCAAAATGTCGTCTCACTCTAGAAACAAAACCGAAATGTCTTCTCACGCTATAAACAAAACCGAAACGTTGCCTCACTCTATAAACCAATCTAAAATGTCGCCTAACTCTAGAAACAAAACCGAAACGTCGTCTCGCTCTATAAACAAATCTAAAACGTCGTCTCACTCTATAAACAAAACCGAAACGGCGTCTCACTCTACAAACAAAACCGAAAACGTCGCCTAACTAGAAACAAAACCGAAACGTCGTCTCGCTCTACAAACAGGAAGAAGCAGTCTATTAAATCCAAAAATTCTAGCATTGCTAAGGTGTCCTACTTAGCAAAATATATCTGGGCGACATAAAGTGAAGCGGTCAAGATTTTAAACATTCTAGATTTTCTGAAATAAATCATGAAACAAGAAACGAATAGGTTTGATTTTAAAAATTTCACACAAAACTCGTGAAACAAGGAATCTTGTTTTTGTCGTGTTCTTGAATTTTTTATGAATTGATTCGTAAAGAATCAGCCATGAATGAGCCTTCTTATTTGAAATAACTTTATTGTTGTTCTTGCGCAAGGCTACACAATAGGATGTATGAGGGGAATCGAACCCTGCATATCAGCTGATCACTAGGCTTCACGCTATGTTGTTTTTGAGCAAGGCGACACAATAGGATATATGATGGGAATCGAACCCTGGATCCAGCAGATAATTAGGCTTCACGCGATATTGTTTTTGCGCAAGGCTACACAATAGGTTATATGAGGGGGAACCGAACCCTGGATTTCAGCAGATCATTGGGCTTGACGCGTCGTGCTTCCGAGGGTAGTGTTAAATAACTCGTTAACAGTAAACAGTAACAGTAAACTCCACCTATCTGTGGGAAATGAATATATACTAGATTTGTGGTATTTCAAGCCCCGGTCTAACACTGTGAATCTGCCATCTGGTGGCACAATATTTGACTAGTCAGCATGAACATTAATTCTGTAGTTTAGGCCAGCACGGCCTGGTGGTTAGAACACTCGACTTGTAACCTGAGGGTCGCAGGTTCGATCCCGACACCGAACATGCTCGCCCTCTCAGCCGTGGGGCGTTATAAAGTGTTAGTCAGTTCCACTATTCGTTAGGAAAATTGTAGCCTAAGAGTTGGCGAGGGGTGATGATGACTAGCTGCCTTCCCTCTAGTCTTTCACTGCTAAATTAGGGACGATTAGCGCAAATAGCCCTCGTGTAGCTTTGCTCGAAATTAAAAACAAACCGTCCCCTAGTGGCGCAGTGGTATGTCAGCGGACTTATACCACTATAAACCGGGTTTCGATACCCGTCGTGGGCAGAGCACAGGTAGCCCTCCGAGTAGCTTTGTGCTTAATAAGAAACAAACAACAACATTATAAACAAAACAAACCAGAATTATAGTATTGTAAGACGTGTCTGTAATTCAGACATGAAATTATAAAAATAATAAAAGATAAAATACAACAACAACAAAGAACACGAAATTCGTCTTTCCAACATGTTTAATAAAATGGGGACCATTTGTTCAAAAGTAAACGGCTATGTTGGTTTTATAATAAGAAATTATGTGTTAAAATCACATATAATGGTAATTTAGTTTGTAATAGACGATCCCTTACTTTCCTTCACACCTGACTAGCGTCATCTAATACCCTTTCGTTTCGGTTTTGGTTTCAGTTTCACTACACACACAATATATATATATATATATATATATCAGGATTATTCATCCATTGTCAATGCTTTGTAGTTTTATCGCATTCCCTAATAGAGGGCGTAACCTGGGCTGGAATGAAATGCGGGAAAAAGATGTAATAGATGGATGGATCAAAAGATGGGTGAATAGCCAGATGAATGGATGGATGAATAAACGAAAGGAAAGACAAATAAGCAGAAAGTAGAAATTTGTCTATCTTCCTTTCCAAAGAAACTACTAGGTGAATGGATGAACGAAAGAATAGACTAGGTGGATGGATGAACAAAAGGATAGACATATAAGCAGAAGGAAGGATGGAAAGAAAGATAGACAAATAAAGAAACTAATAGGTGAATGGATGAACGAAAGGATAGACATATAAATAGAAGGAAGGGTGGAAAGAAAGATAGACAAATAAAGAAACTACTAGGTGGATGGATGAACAAAAGGATAGACATATAAGCAGAAGGAAGGGTGCAAAGAAAGATAGACAAATAAAGAAACTAATAGGTGAATGGATGAACAAAAGGATAGACAAATAAGCAGAAGGAAGGATGGAAAGAAAGATAGACAAATAAAGAAACTACTAGGTGAATGGATGAACGAAAGAATAGACAAATAAGCAGAAGGAAGGATGGAAAGAAAGATAGACAAATAAAGAAACTAATAGGTGGATGGGTGAACGAAAGGATAGACATATAAGCAGAAGGAAGGATTGAAAGAAAGATAGACAAATAAAGAAACTAATAGGTGAATGGATGAACGAAAGAATAGACAAATAAGCAGAAGGAAGGATGGAAAGAAAGATAGACAAATAAAGAAACTAATAGGTGAATGGATGAACGAAAGAATAGACAAATAAGCAGAAGGAAGGATGGAAAGAAAGATAGACAAATAAAGAAACTACTAGGTGGATGGATGAACGAAAGAATAGACAAATAAGCAGAAGGAAGGATGGAAAGAAAGATAGACAAATAAAGAAACTAATAGGTGGATGGGTGAACGAAAGGATGGATAGATAGATAACAGTTACCTACGGTTAACGTCATGATTGTAATTTATTTAAAATTTCTTCTTCGATATAAAATAAGAGAAAGTTAGCAGTCGAAAACTGGAATTTATTTCACCGTTTGTCGGAAAGAGTCACTTTTCTATGCCACACTCCATATAAACTATCGTTTCCTGATCTAAAGATCATTTCGTGACCGAGTAACAATTTATGACATCAGTGTTATCGTTGTTTTGTTTTTTTTATCCTGTCTAATTTTGTAAACGGAATCCCTCGTCTCTTTGTCTTAATCCGTCATTAACAGCATGACGGGACAATTTTCTTTGGTCACTCTTCGTAACTGATTACCACTTATAATGGCTGGAGACGGCCTGAATGGGTTTTGTCATCATCAGGTACTATTTGACAAAACCTTGTCGAAACGTTGTACATTTGCTGTTATGTTAAACTTATATTAAAGTTTTTCTTCATTACCCATTCAAGCCGTCTCCAAGCAATTATTAGTCTCAAAGTGGGTTTCTCGTCATCGAATTTGATTACCACTTGTTCTTTGTCTGTCTGTCTGTCTGTCTCACACGTTATTTGATTATCCGTCGACCTGTCTCTATCGTCTGTTTATCTGTTGGTCTACGACTGGCTTTCTCTTATCTGTTTGACCATTTCTCTTTACCTCCCTGTCTGTATTTAACTGTCTATCTTGTTCCTGTTTATTTACAGTAATATCGTAGTGTACAGTTTTATAGAATTAATCATCTTGATAAAAAAATTATACTGTTATAAATGATGGCTTCTGTTTGTTTGTTGTTAAGCGCAAAGCTACACAACGGGCTATCTGCGCTGTGCCTACCACGGGTATCGAAACCCCATTTATAGGGTTATAAGCCCTCGGACTTACCGCTGAGCCGTCGGGGGTGGGGATTTGAGAAACAGTCTTAACTAATACCTCTTATAAATTATAGTAAAAACACGTAAGAATAGAAAGATGGGTGAATTAAATAAATCACACTATTTACTGTGATAACTACTTCACAGTTATCACAGTGTGATAACTACTTCCCATGAAACAAGTTTCCGAATTCTTTCCTTCTAGATTATATATTTCATTAAATCAGCCGTTTTCTTCTCTTCTCTTTAATTATGTTACTGTTTTCCACCTTCCACCACTCTCCGGGCACCAGCGGGATTCCGTTTCCCACCTTATCTCTTTTTTCTGTTCGTAATTCGTAACTGCCACCTAAAAAAATGGTGCTGCCACCTATGAAAACTCGGGCAAGATCACGAGAAACAGCAAAGCTTCAAACGCCAAAACCGAGTGAGTGCAATCTGCGGGTCACGGGTTTGAATCCCGTTATGGAACATGCTCGCCTTTTCAGCTGTGGGGGCGTTATAATGGTACGGTCAATCCCGCTATTCGTTGGTAGAGTAGCCCGAAAGCTGTCTTCCTTCCTGAATTAGGGAGGGACCGCTAGTGGGG